>NC_048298.1:264599634-264663186 GCF_013100865.1 Trachemys scripta elegans
CGTGGACTACAGCCCACTTCTTCGGATGCATATAGTCCACGAAAGCTTATGCTCTAATAAATCTGTTAGTCTCTAAGGTGCCACAAGTACTCCTGTTCTTTTTGTGGATACAGACTAACACAGCTGCTACTCTGATACCTAACATTTTTATGGCTGACTTAGAACAATGCTTTCTCAGCTCTCGTCCCTTAATGCCCCTACTCTACTTGTGCTACACTGATGACATCTTCATCAGCTGGACTCATGGAAAAGAAACCCTTGAGGAATTCCACCAGGATTTCAACAATTTCCATCCCACCACCAACCTCAGCCTGGACCAGTCCACACAACAGATCCACTTCCTGCACACTACAGTGTAAATAAGCGATGGTCACATAAACACCACCCTATACCGGAAACCTACTGACCGCTATACTTACCTACATGCCTCCAACTTTCATCCAGACCACATCACATGATCCAAGGAATCAATTCTGAAACACTTAGAGGAGAGAAAAGTGATCAGGAACAGTCAGCATGGATTCACTGAGGGCAAGTCATGCCTAACTAACCTAATTGCCTTCTATGACAAGATAACTGGCTCTGTGAATGAGGTTTGTTTACCTGCTGCGTCCACAGGTTCGGCTAATTGTGGCTCCCACTGGCCGCAGTTCGCCGTCCCAGCCTAATGGGGGCTACGAGAAGCGGTGCGGGCCGAGGGATGTGTGGGCTGCAGCTTCCCACAGCCCCCATTGGCCTGGAGCAGTGAACTGCAGCCAGTGGGAGCTGCTATTGGCGGAACTGGCAGACACGGCAGGTAAACAAACAGGCCCAGCCCGCCAGGGTGTTTACCCTAGCGGCACGCATGCCAAAGGTTGCCGATCCCTGCCTCAGCCAGAGACAAACACCTACAGGATCTCTATCAAGTGTTCTTAAAACTACAATACGCACCTGCTGAAGTGAAGAAACAGATTGACAGAGCCAGAAGAGTACCCAGGAGTCACCTACTACAGGAGAGGCCTAACAAAGAAAGTAACAGAATGCCACTAGCCGTCACCTTTAGCCCCAAACTAAAACCTCACCAGTGCATCATCAAGGATCTACAACCTATCCCGAAGGACGATCCCTCAGTCAATTACAGACTTAAAAGTGGCAATTCTTCAACAAAAAAACTTCAAAAACAGATTCCAATAAGAAACTGCAGAACTGGAATTAATTTGCAAAGTGGACACCATCAAATTAGACCTGAATAAAGACTGGGAGTGGATGGGTCATTACACAAACTAAAAATTATTTCCCCAGGCTAATTTTCCCCCTACTGTTACTCACACCTTCTTGTCAACTGTTTGAAATGGGCCATCTTGATTACCACTACAAAAGTGATTTTTTCCTCCTGATGATAATAGCCCACTTTAATTGAATTGTCTCATTAGAACTGGTAAGGCAACCCCATCTTTTCATGTACTCTGTATATATATCTTCCTACTGTATTTTCCATTCTATGCATCTGATGAAGTGGAGTTTAGCCCATGAATCTTATGCCCAAATAAATGTGTTAGTCTCTAATGTGCCACAAGGACTCCTCGTTGTTTTTAGTAAGTTTGAGAAACGCTAACTGAATTGCTTTGTAACTATGTGGGGGTTACTTTTTCCTTTTTTATGAAGATATTGAAGAAGAGTAAGCTCCTTCATTATTAGTATATTGTTTGTTTAGATGGAACTTGGCCATTATACTGTCATCAGCATAACCTGACATACCATCTCGGTGATGAATTAGTGTGGGAGAAATGAGAAAACACTTTTAAATGCTTTCAAGCAGCCTATCTTTTACACATGGTTTTACAAAGAGGTTTTTTTTTAATATTACTAAATAAATTCCATTCACCAAAAGATTTTTATCATAATTTTCACTAGCATCTGACAGCCTCGAACATCCACCTACTGCCTAGTAGTACTGCAATTTGGTGGTAGCTGCCAATGTTTCTTTCATATTATTCCTGAAGGAGGAAAAGAACTTCCAGGAATTACACCACAATGCCAACCAATCTGTTTTGCCTGACATGTCGGCCAACTTCATCACAGGTGTCTTCCCAATAGGATTCCACTAGGAATTAGTTTTGACCTGTGATGTTATTCCTGGAAGCCTGCCCCTCAGAGGTTTTCCCAAGCGTGGCAACTAACGTGATTCCACTCACTTATTAAAAGGTGCCACAGGGAAATAAAATATCTAATGTATCCATTGTTCTATATACACCCATTGTATCAGAGGTACTGCTGGTCAAGGTGGTAGATTATTTTCTAAACACTCAGAGAAAGTCATACAGTAGAAGAACCTTATTGTGTTTTTCTTTTCAATTGAGCACAATAGAAAGAAAACAGCAGATCTGAGAGTGATTTTAAATTAATTTTTGGAAGAGCACATTGTCTCATACAAACATGTTGCTTTAATTATATTTTTTTCCCTCCTAAACTAAGGCCTCCCTTAGCTAGGTCTAGCCTTGACATTGGCAAAAGTTGTAGAACAAGTCTCTGATCCAACACAATCCCCAAAATACTCACAATCATTTATTCGTATTTTATAGTTACTTATGTTTTTTTCTTGTTTCCTTTCATTTTGTTTTGTTGGCAGAGCCCTGTTCCCTTAGTCCATGTGCTGCACATCTGTTCTTGGTGTGAGTGTAGATGGTAAGAGAAAGGTCAATTTACCTTCCCAGAACTTCTCCTGCTCTTGCCACCTGTCATCCATTAGAAACATTTGACTTTCATCTTTCATGTACTCCTTGAACTTCTGTTTTATATCATGTCAGCAATGCAAAGGACATTGGGAAATGTCCTGCCTCCAAAATCATGCACAGGAACAGATCCATAAATTGCTCTGAATTCCATGGGTGAAATCCTAGTCCTGCTGAAATCACTGGCAAAAATCCCATTGACTTTACTGGCATAGGATTTCATCACAAGTCAGAGAGATAACGTGGGTGAGGTAACAACTTTTATTGACCAACTTCTGTTAGTGAGAGAGACAAGCTTTCGAACTTACAGACACTTTGAGTACATTTCTCAGACCTGAAAAAGAGCAATGTGTAAGCTCAAAAGCTTGTCTCTCTCTCACCAACAGAAGTTGGACCAATAAAAGATATTATCTCACTCACCTTGTCTCTCTAATATCCTGAGACGAACATGGCCTCAACACCACCACATATCTCAACTCAGAGGCGCTCAGACATACAGTGGTCGTGTTTCAATCCACAGTGCAGAAGCCCATATAGGAACCTAACATATAAGCAGATCTAACTAAATATCTCCAAGACTGAACACTGAATCTGGAAATGTGATCTTCATGAATCTCTTCAACATTTCAGTAAACTTCAGATTTTACCCTAAGTACAGGGTGGTAAGAGCCTAAACCAGCTTCTCATTTTCACTTGGCTGAATGAAACCCCCATTGCTTTATGAATGATTAGGTTTCCCCTGCCCTGAAGAAGAAACTAGGCACACTGGGTGAAATTATTCAGTCCTGCATGAATCTGAGAAACTATGCATACTACTTGGGCTTATGTAGTTGGCCTATGTAGAGGTTAGGGGTAACAAAATCCAACCTTCTGCAGCTTTCAGGCAGTCTGTGGGGCTGTCCCTTCACAGTCCCTATAAGACTGGGCACTTACAGTGTAGTTCAAATAGTCACTCCCTAGGCCTATCCCCAGTTACTCGCCTCTGTGCCAGGATATTAAAATGCAACAGTTATGGAGGCTGATCCAGTGGTTAGAGCACTACCCATAAACTTTCCTGCTCCACCACAGCCTTCCTGAAAAGTCAGTCTCTATGTGCTTCGGTTCCCCATCTGTAAAAAGAAGCTGATAATACTTTCCTACCTCACAGGGTATTGTGAAGATAAACACATTAAAGACTGTGAGGTGCTCAGATGTAGGCCATATAAGTAACTAAGATATATAGTTAGCAGGAGCTCATTTCCCCAGCATATAGAGGCCTCCCCTTCAGCAGCTGTTCCACCTGTGTCTCCTACCATGATTCCAGTCAGCGAATGTTACCCATTTTGAATGTGTTTCATTTAATTCTCTGGAAACGTGATGTAATGTGGTCACTGTGGATGATGAAGTGACAGTCACAGAGAGGAATAATACCAATGTTGGTGTAGTATTTCCCAATACATACGTCAGTGATAGTGAACTATATGAATAAATAAAGACTTTTAAGGAACATTATGCCTGGGAAACTTTAGCTGGAGTCAATGTAATAGTGAAGTCTAGCGTGCCTATGAGCCAAATCCACCTGTATGTTATGGTTGTTTTATGTCACAGAGCAGCTATAAACTCATCACAAAGGACCTGGAGCATACTGGTGAATCTAGGCCTATTACTGTAAATAAGTATCAATGCTTTAATGCCTATTAGGCCTTGGCTACACTTACCAGCTAGTTCGACGGCTGGAAATCGAAGTTCTGGGTTCGACTTATCGCGTCTAGTCTGGACGCGATAAGTCGAACCCGGAAGTGCTTGCCGTCGACTGCGGTACTCCAGCTCGGCGAGAGGAGTACCGCGGAGTCGACGGGGGAGCCTGCCTGCCGCGTGTGGACCAAGGTAAGTTCGAACTAAGGTACTTCGACTTCAGCTACGTTATTCACGTAGCTGAAGTTGCGTACCTTAGTTCGAATTGGGGGGGGTAGTGTAGACCAAGCCTTAGTCAGTGACTCAGCTCCATGTCTTTCTTACATAAAAATATGTATTAGTAGAACAGCATAATTCACTTACTCAGAAGACTCATTTAATTAGATACCACAAGCAGTTTACCTCTAAATAGTCAGTGCTCTCTGGTATTTAGGACAAAACCTTGTTATGAAGTTCTAGTCCAGTTCTTTACTGACTAACAACCGTCAGCTTCATTTCACTGGCTATTGTTTCCTAGAGACCTCAAACAGTGGCCCTTACTTTGTCCCTTGACTATTGCTCTCTCTAAATCTCCAGGTAGCCTGTTCTCCAGGTCCTCCAAACTCAACAAGGAGCACTGTCTATAGCAGCTACAGTGCTGCAGTTAGGAGAGGCTCATTCTCTTTTGAGGTTTGTCATGACTGGGTTATTTGTAGATATAAAGGCTATGGATAAGAAGTCTGATTCTCTGGTGCCATGCACACTTCCTGTGGACATCTTCACTCACTTTAACTACACAAGATAATATGCAGGCCCTCATATTTATTATAATGCTAAACTAGAAACAGGGCCAAAGCAAAAGGTGGAGTCTGAACACACCTGAATTTCAGGGGAGCTTTGGTTTGAATGTGAACTTTGCATCCCATCTCTTCTCTCACTAACAAATGACATAATTATTTCCTAGTTCCTTCCTGTTTCCTCATTTTCATTGACCACTTAGCCTAGCATCAACCACAGCAGGGTAAATTCTGCTCACAACTAATACAAAGATCATCAACGCCACTCCGTCCTGCTCAGGGAGCAATGATACAAGGTGCGCTGCTATCTCCATAGCTTTCCAGTCTCCTTTTTTCTTTGCCTTTTAAGATGAACTATCACATTTGTCTGAATGTTGGGGATACACCTTCCACTCATAAAAGTGTTATTGTTTCTAAAATCTTTTCTATTGCTTTATTGTTTTAAAAATATAAGGTTTGATAGGTCCTGGGTTACTAATATACAATAAAACACCAACTCAAGGCTCTGTAAATTTGTCTTTCCTCTCTTATTTTTGACACTCTTCTCTTATTCACAAAATTCCTGACTGTTCTTATAATCATATTCTACATATAAATTGAGCTGTGCTTTGATCAAGTCACAGCTGGAGTTTAGTACACTAGGCTTTCACCTCTGGAGACTTGTGTTCAAATGCTGATTTAGGCTACAAGCAGACATTTTTGGGGTAGTTTCATTCAAGTCTCATTTTGGCACCACTGCAAAGCCAACACATAATTTGGCACAATTCAGCATGATTGTCAGTCTTCGTTCAAGAGGAGCCAAGGACTGGGACAGCATAGCAAAGAGATTTCAAGTCAGAACTGAGTACACCAGAAGAGCTGCACAGGGCCTGTCTGCACTAACTCAAGACACTGCTGTAGTCCTTCATTCTCCTTTAACACTATCAGCACAAGTTCACCCATGAAAACCAACCCTCCTTGGAACCAGTCAATGTAATTAGTGTAACTGAAGGGAAAACCTGCATTTATTCTGTGTTTTTAGTGCTTCTGAAAGATGCCACTGGACAACAAAGCTCTGTATTTAGCCACAGCGAAGGCTGTTGCAAACTTGTTCCACAACTCTGCCATGGAGAGACCATCTCTAAGGTGGACAGGGGATGTTCACCTTCTATGCTCATTCAGTCTTTGGCCATGTGAAGAGACCCACCATCAAGGGGTGCCAGATAGGGTGGTAAGTCTCATAAATGTGGGCATCTATCAAGTAGGACCTGGACTGAGGCTAAATTTGTTTCCGACAGGCTCTTGAATAAATGTCAGATGATAATGTCTTTCAATCACTACTAACATGAGCTAAATTCAAAAAAGACCTATAGGTCTATAGAAGATCATATTAATTTGCCAGTCTCCCCTCCTATTAATTTCCCAATTATGATTAAAATCTATTTTAATCTACCCAAATCTAAAAGATTATCATGCCTTAGCATAGACCTTTTTTTATAGAGAAACAGAGAGCTAAAGATGGGTGATCCAGTTTCCTGATCCATCAAACTCACACTTTATGATGGAGTTAATTTCCCCTGGCTATAGGAAGTTGTGTATATGAAGAAGTGGCAAGTAATACGTCAGCTTTAAAGAGAACAAACTGTTGCAGGAACATAATACACTGTAGGTATACAGCTGGTCTCAAAATGCCTGCTAGCACCTTTCCCTTCCTGTTATAGCATGTAACATCTGTTTCTTAAGTGAAAGAGTGTGAGGAAAATGAGCACGAGTGGTGTACACTGACATATGAGGGCCAAGGAAGTGATTTATTATATTTCAAACAGAATGTTTCTGTTGCAAAAACAAAAGCAAAGTCTGAATGTGTCTTTGTCTAGTGATTTGGGTATGATGCATTTTTTAGTTTGGAAGGGGGTGGGAGGATTGTAATATTTTTATTAAAGCATAGCACAAAACTACAGGGCCAAGAAAAAGTTAACTAGTACAGTGAATGAAAACAGGATCCCATAAAAAATAATTAAGAAAGGAGCTCCTGTTCTTAACACGGGAGCTGCTTGCATTTTATAATTATTTTTGCCAAAATAATTTTTACATATTCTCAAAGACTCGCTGGTGGATGACATGGGGTGTACAGTCTGAGGGGGGAAATAGAAAAAAAGCAATAGAAACAAACCAGATGCAATGGACTGTTCCAAGTGCCTGTGCTCAACCCATGCACAACCACACACACCATCTGGAGAGGCCTGCATCATCTCGTCAATGACACATGCAGGTCAAAAAGACCAATTAAAAATGCTAGGAGCCATTACTGCTACCAGTAGTTTAAATCAATAGGACTACTCAAAGAGTAAAGACACTACTCACTATGAGTAAAGATGGCAAAATGAGGCCTTACGTTTGTATAAAAACTAAATAAAAAATTAACTGCTGAAGAAACAGTCAAAAAACTCATGTATTCCAAACCAAGGAAAGGTTAAAGAAAAGCATTTTATTCACATTAGTAATATACATTAAAAAGTTTTTGTGGAATGATCTGAGAGTCAGTGATTACAGGAGTTAAACAGAATAGCACTTAGATAACTAAAGACTGCAGGTCACACTTAACAAATCTGATTAACTTATTTGAGGAAGTGACAATAAGAACTGCTAAGGATGAAGTAGCAGATATTATCTACAGCATTTGAACCTGACAAAGGCTTTTGATACAGTGCCACCTAAAAGGCTGGTGTAAAATTTTAGTTAATGTGATATTGATGGTGAAATTCTCAACTGGTTAAAAAAAATTGCTTAGTAACTGAGGCCATATGATAAATGGATACATACTGAGTAGGGAGGAGCTGACAAGTGAAGTGTTAAAAGAATCTGTTAGCAGTAGAGCTGCTGTTGTTCATAGGATAAACCAATGACCTAGAGGAGGAGGAATGTTTATCAAGGTGTTCAAAACATGAAACATTTAGAAAATTAGCAGGAAAAGCAACTTGAAAGTGACCAGGCTAGGTTAGGGTTGAAAAAATTGGATTTTTGTGTGGGAAAAAAATTGGGGTAATAAAAACTAGGTTAAAAAAATGCTCAGTCGTTCATATTCTAGGGCAGGGATCGGCAACCTTTGGCATGTGGCTCACCAGGGTAAGCACCCTGGCGGGCCGGACTGGTTTGTTTACCTGCTGTGTCCACAGGTTCGGCCGATCGCGGCTCCCACTGGCCGCAGTTCACTGTCTCAGGCCAATGGGGGCTGCGGGAAGCGGCACGGGCCAAGGGACATGCTAGCTGCCGCTTCTCGTTGCCCCCATTGGCCTGGAGCGGCGAATCGCAGCCAGTGGGAGCTGCCATCAGTCGAACCTCCGGACGTGGCAGGTAAACAAACTGGCCCAGCCCACCAGTATGCTTACCCTGGCGAGCTGTGTGCCAAAGGTTGCCGATCCCTGTTCTAGGGCCCTGATTCAGCAAGGTATTTGAAAATGTGCATCTCAATTACTGCAATATCCTTTTCTCTGACCTTGATAAATACAGTCTTACCCTGCTAATATCCATTGAAGTGAATACAACTAATCAGATGCTTAAAGTTAGGCATGTGTTTAAGAACTTTGCTGAACTGGGGACCAGTTGTTCACGTATTGTAAGACACTGATGTGGAAAAGACTTTGAAGTGATAATGGATCCATCAGTTCCAAAACTGGTATCCCATGGGAAAGCCTAACCCAGTTTCTTGACCAAAGACTCAGATGATTGTCAGATGCTTCTCCAAACCATTCCTCCCTACTTTGTGAGCTTTTCCCCTTCACTAATAGTCAATCTCAAGGATTGTAGCTATTTAGAGTAAGAAAAAAAAATCTTCATTCTTTATACATGAAGCAATTAGGAGGGGAAGTGAATATGCTATGTAAAACTCTGAGGGGAATAGAAAAGATGGATGCCAAAAAGCTGTTCGAAAGGGTAACAAGCTAAAAATAAAATGATTCAAACTAAGCTAACAAAAGACTGGGTCTTAAAAGAGTGAGAAATTTCTTTATACAAATGCAATTAGTGTAGAAATGGATTAACCCAGGCTTCATTAGAAGCTATTGCAAATATACCCCACTTGTCCCAGTGATGCCGTTGCATCCCCTGATCTCCCTTGCACCTACTCTGATCCCCTCCCTTACTCTTCTCCTTAACCTCTCACTCTCTTCTGACTTTTTCCTCAGATCATAATACAAGCATGCTGTCTCCCATTTTAACCCTTCCCACCCTGGAGCTCACTAGCCTCTACCTTCTCTGCCTCATCTCCCTTCTCTCTTTCATCTCTAAACTCATTGAACAAACTCTCCACAATACCTTTCTGGAGTCCTTCTTTTCATTTCCAGCCTAAATCCTATCAAATCCAGCTTCTGCCCCTTGCAGTACACTCAAATCACTCTCACCAAAGTCTTTAATGACCTTCTCCTAGTCACAGATCAGAACCAGTACTCCATCCTCAACCTCCTTGATCTGTCAGCTACTTTTGACACAGTTGACCATGTTCTTCTTGTCCTCCCTTAGCTGCCATGACTCTGTCCTTTCCTGGTTCTCCTCCTGCCTCTCTAATCATTCCTTCAGCAGATCATCCTCATCCCCCTCCAACTTTCTTGGGGGAAGGTCTACTGGATTCTATCCTTGGTCCCTTTCTCTTACCCCTTTACACCCTCACTCTGGATAATCTCATCCACAAACACAAATTTAACTACCATCTCTATGCTGATGACCTAGAGATATACTTCTCTTCTCCAGAGCTGCCTCCTGTCTAAACTGAAGTCTCAATCTGTCTCTCTAACATCTCTTTATGGATGTCTAGCTGTCAACTCATGGTCAACATATCTAAAATAGAGCTCTCAATCTTCCCCTCAAGCCCTCCCCTCTACTCCCCTCTTTTCTAGATCACTATGGCAATATCACCAACCTGCCTCTCAGGCCCATAACCTGGATGTCATCATTGATTTGGACCTCTCTCTAGGTCTTCACATCCAGACTTATGTCTAAGTCTTGCCAATTCTCACTGCATAATATCCCTAAAATGGATATCCTATCCATCCACACACCTAAAATCCTTGCCCAGGCTCTGATCATCTTGCATCTCCAATACTACAACATCCTTTTCTCTGGCCTTGATAAAAGCAATCTTACCCTGGTCATATCCATTCAGAATGCTTCTGCAATAGTCATTTTACAAGCCTATTGCTTTGACTATGTCCCCTCTGTCTGGGCTTCCCTCTACTGGGTCCCACTTCTCTATCACATCAAACACAAGCTTCTCATCTTCACTTTCAAGACCCACCCAAAATATCATCTCTCATTCACTTTCAAGATGTCAGCTCTTTCTTCCTTTGTCCACTTGTTAAATTTTCAAACAAGCATCTTAAACATCTATAAAGCTACCTCATTATCCTCCTTCAAAATCTTCCTTTGCTGTGATGCCTACAAAAAGCTTGGCAATGTAGCTAGGCTGTTGTCTATCATCCTGACCAATATTATTTTAATTGTTTCCTTGTAATCTCCTATCTAGCTGTTGTTTCCATCTGTAGTCTCTTGTTTTAATCTTAGATTGTAAACTTTTTGGGGCAGGGACCATCTTTTTGTTCTGTGTTTGTACAGTACCTAGCAGAGTTGGGTGGTAGTCCATGCCAAGGGCTCCTAGGTGCTATGGTAAAACAAAACAAACAAACAAATAAATAATATCAAACAGAGATAGATTAGCATGTGGAAGAAAAAACAAACAGGGTCATACACTCATCTTCATGTGAAAATTTATGGAGAATGGGGAACCACCATGTCACCATGTGAAGCTGTTTCTGGGCCACAGCTCTGCATGTTGTCCCATCTAGTATGCAGGCTAGAAGCAGAAAGAATAGTTAGTGAGTGGGATTGCTAGCATTAGCAAAAGACTGAAATACAGAGGAACAATAGGGTCAGATTCCATGGACTTTGTTCTGGCCAAGATTCTCCCTCACTCAACACGAGTAGCACAGCTCTGCCATGACGATACCGGATGGGCCCATAAGTCTCCAGAGAGTGAAAAGCCATGGAAGAGGTACTCATAGGCTCACCTCACTTCTAAAGGAAGATGCTTTCTATACTGTGACTTACTCCACTCTGCAAAGGGAAATGGATGTGGTAATGCTGCTCTTCCATCTACTCCTCTGTCTTTGGCTATGCCCTCCAGTTGTGAAGAGTGCTACACTGCAGCAATGAAGAAGTAGTGCTTGCTATATACTGTGGAGTATGCTACCACATAGCCACCTTTTGCATTTGTACATCCCCCATTGCCGTGGAGGGCAACCTGTGGCCCGTGGGCTGTATGCGGCCCATGAGGGTAATCTGCTGGTGGGCCGCGAGACAGTGTTTACATTGATCGTCCACAGGCATAGCCGCCCGCAGCTCCCAGGGACCGCAGTTCGCTGTTCCCGGCCAATGGGAGTTGTGGGAAGCGGCTTGGGCCTCAGGGATGTGCTGGCTGCTGCTTCCCACAGCTCCCGTTGGCCGGGAATGGCGAACCCCAGCCACTGGGAGCTGCGGGAATGCTGTGCCTGTGGACCGTCAACCCGTGGGCCGCAGGTTGCCACCACTGCCATTGGTTTCCCATAATTTTTCCATACCATACAGTAGATGAAGGACCATGTGGTCTTTCTAAAAATGTGACTAGGATATTGTGTCCTGACTTATATTTCCAACATTTAATTTTTCCATAATGTTCACTTCTATTTATTAGCACATTTTAAAATTGTACTCACTGGAATAGCCTTATTGGGGCTGGGAAGACCGAGAGAGAGAGAAATCATGTTTGCAAGGATCCTACGGAGAAAGAAATCATTCAGTCATATTACAGAATGCTCAGTGCAACACATATATGGCTAAAGAATGCATACCATCATGGGAGGCCTTTTGTTTGGCAGTTAGAAGATACTAAAACTTACTGGTTCCTTTTCCCTTTAAGATACTATAATGCCAAACATGGGGTTTTAATTGTTTTTTAATTATGTATTTTCCTAGAGAGAATTAGGAAAGGTTAAAGTGAGTGTCATTTGGGTACTGAACAAAGAAAATGCGTGGCTATTATTCCATTAATGTATTATTCAAGAGGAACAGCAATTAATTCTAATTAAATATATTGTCCTAGCCGTATTAAAAATATCAATGTTGCAGGTGGGCAGGGATTATCTCCCTCTGTGGTGCTTATCACTTCACGTAGGCATTATTTTACCTGTAACTCTGAACCACTAACATTACCATTCCAATCTTTTGAAATATGCTAAATATGTAATACATGCAGAATGAATCAAGGCAAAAAGATGCACCATTTTGAACCCATCTTTAATGCATTGTCATGAGGTGCATGTTCTCAACTGTTCCTTGAACAGACTGCAAACCTCCATAAAACAGTAATTTATGCCAGCTATTCTGCTTGCTGGAAAACTACACTGTTCTAAAGTATTTTAATCTTATTGGAACTATTTGTTTCATTTAAATTTGAAAACAGCTTTTTGAAAGCCCCTACATGCACAGCATTCCTGGACTCCTTCTAGGTGTTAATGGAAACCTTCAAGTAAGGAGGAAGCAGAGAAGAGACTTACAATGTTGCTCAGGTTTTTCTTGCTATTAAACTAGCCTAAGATACATAGACTGTATGCCCAATAGTTGGAACAGTTAAACAAGAAGGCCATAGGTGCTGGAACTACGGGTGCTGGGGACGTTGCTGCACCCCCTGGCTTGAAGTGGTTTCCATCATATACATGGTTTACAGATTAGTTCAATGGCTCTCAGCCCCCCCACGATACAAATTGTTCCAGCGCCCATAAAGCAGCCTGGTAACCAAGTCCAAAAATAACCATGTTAAGGAACGACACTAAGTACAGGATACCTAGCCCTTCTGAAAGCCATGTTCTCCTTGTTATTTTGATATACTGTGTGTCCACTTGGGAAGTTTCATAGAGGAGCAATCTTTGCAAAAAGTGTAGTTGGCTAGTTTTCTGCTTGATTGTAGTGTCATATTGCCAAATTCTACCTTTAAAACTGCACAGCTAACTTTCTCTGGGTTAAATATACTATTACCAATGGACTTAGGTTGCCTTGCACCAGTAGTGAACTTGGCACACTGTGTGCCTATCCAAGTGCAGATTTTTGGTCCAGTGTCCTGTGCTTATGATTAAGGCTACGTTTTAGTCAGGTATTTTTAGCAAAAATTCATGGCCTGTGACCTGTCCACAACTTTTACTAAACATACCTGTGACTAAAACTTGAGCAGGGGGCCGCAGGTGCTCTGGGGGGGGCGGCGATCGGGGATGCTGCGGATGCTGGGGGCGGGAGCCCAGGACCCTGCTTGTGCTGGGTGTGGGGGGATCCAGGCTGTGGTGCACAGCCCAGGACCCCTGCTGGTGCTGGGGGGGGAGAGGGTTGGTGGGGTTGGCAGGGGCTCCCTACCAGCTCCACATCCCTACATGTCCTACGCAACGGAGGGGCACAATCGTCAGCTGCCACAGCTCCCATTGGCTGGGAACCGCAGCCAATGGGAGCTGCAGGGGCAGACCCTGCTGGCACAGGCAGCACACAGCACGGAGTTCCTCCCTCCTCCCCCGCCCCGACTCCTCTGCCTCCTAGAAGCTGCAGGGCCATGCCAGTGGGAGCCCCCCACCCTGAGGTAAGTGCCCCTCTGCACATCCAAACCCTCTGCCCCTAGCGCTGAGCACCCTCCTACACACCCAAACTGCTGTTGCTGCCCAGCTTGGGCAGCCCCTGAGCCAGCACTGGCCACTGCAGAAGTCACAAGAGGTCACAGAAAGTCACAGAAGCCGTAACTTCCGTGACAGACTTGCAGCCTTACTTATGATATTACAGCTTATTGCCATGAAAGGATGGGCTGTCGCTGCAAGGTCAGCTAGAAGATGGGCTATGAGAGCAGAAACATTTTTTAAATACAGCTGGGCCAGACTCTCAGCTGGGCATAGTCAAGAGTGGGAGTCTCAAAGAAGCTGAATGTGGCTTCCTGGTTCTGGAGTTGGTTTTATGCTACTTATTACACAGACTACCACAGTCACAGGGTTTTTTCTCTCATCTGCCCCCGCTGGCAGACAGCCCCTTGGACTCAGAGCCAGCTAGGGATTGCTAGAGTGCAGTGCACTCCAGTTGTCTACTTTTCTCACCCCTGGCATGCCCCCTGTGCAGAGAGCCAATGATTTTGGCTTTACCCTATGGCAGGGATCGGCAACCTTTGGCACGCGGCCCGCCACGGTAAGCACCCTGGCGGGCTGGGCCGGTTTGTTTACCTGCTGTGTCCGCAGGTTAGGTTCGCCGCTCCAGACCAATGCGGGTGGCGGGAAGCGGCGGCCAGCACATCCCTTGGCCTGCGCTGCTTCCCGCAGTCCCCATTGGCCTGGAGCGGTGAAACGCGGTCAGTGGGAGCTGCGTTCGGCTGAACCTGCAGACGTGGCAGGTAAACAAACAGTCCTGGCCCGCCAGGGTGCTTACCCTGGTGAGCCGTGTGCCAAAGGTTGCTGATCCCTGCCATAGATGAAGTTCCCTCCCTCCCTCCCTCCTTCCCCTCCCTGCACCAGAGTCTTAAACTGGGGATATCCAGCAAAGTAATAAAGCATGTGCATAATTTTAAGTACATGAGCAGTCCCATGTGAGACTACTTATGTGTGTAAAGTTATGTTTAAATACTTTCCGAAATCGGGGCCTCTAGCACCAGTAGCAGCATTATCACTCTCTGGTCCTTGTATTCAGGTGAGGCAGGCACAGGGACTGAGCCTCTCCCTGCATGAGTGTGCATAGTGGGGAAGGCTTCTTTGACCTTCTCCCTGCCATTCTAGCATACCAGCACAGGGCCAGCTATGATCTGATGCATTGCTATCCACAGCTTCAGAAAGGATTCCAAATGCTATTGTGTGACTTTGTGCACAACCAGTGCACTCAGAAAACATTTAAATCCTTGATTGTGCTTCACCCCCAAATGCAATGGAAGTTGTTTGCAAAATTGTGTTTCCTTTTGGCTCCTCGTAGATTTAGAATGTTTTCTTCCTTCGGCTATCAGAAATAAGGCTATCGCTATCCTTGGTAACACGCACTCTGGATCTTAATCATCTATTTATATAGACATTTCCTCTTTAAAAATACATTTGGGGCAAAACAGAATAAATATTAATTTAAAAATCAAATGTTTATATTTTGGAAAATGCCTGTTTACTAGGAATTCTCCAGACAGCATGATGTTCTCCAGCTGCAGGGAAGGGTTCCATTAAACTGCCTTTATAGTCGTTGCTGTGGCAAATGGATGTCTGTTGGGTAATGAGTAAGTTAGGGTTTCAGGTTACAACAAATCCTTCTTTCTATCTGTAACAGGAAGACTGTGGTGGTGTAAATTAACTGGTTAGCTGATGAAAGGGCATGATAACACCACAAGGAATGCAAAACCTGTTGATCTCCATATACTATGTAAGGATGGATGTTTCCTTTAGTGAGAGATTGTGTGTGTGTGTGTGTGTGTGTGTGTGTGTGTAAGAATGTAACAGCCTGCAAAATAAGCCTAACTCTTTTGCACTGATTCCTCTGACAGCAGTCTGAAAAATAACATATCCAGTGCCCTGTCTGGCTGACAATACTTTATGTTGATAACTCACATTCTATGGGTTTTTACATGGCTGCTCCTTTAACAGAAGCGTAGCTGGATTTTTGAAACAAATTTTCTCCATTAGTAATGGGGGAAACTAGCAAGGAAAATGCTGACTATCATCTCACAAATCTGTGGAGGTGGATGAAGACTAAATGGGGCCCACATTCACTACAGTATTTTTTGCCAGCTCCCCTAAACGTATTTACTTCAGTTTACCATCTCTCTCCTCCAGTTCCTTGGTGTTTCTCCCAAGTCCCCCTCAAATAGACTCTTTCTTCCTGGACTCCCCACCATTTCCCCAATGAATTCCTTGATCTTTCTCCTGTAGCGTCCCAGATAAGTGCATGGTTTCTCACTGACTCAGTGATCCACATGGCTCCCACATACAACCAGTCCTGGATGCAAGGATCCTGCCTTAATCTGCTGCTATGAAATCTCCCAGACCCATAGCAAATAAAAGTCAAAAGATAAAACCCTACTCATGACACCAAGAGCTGGAATGAATTTGGTGATTATTTTTGTTAGTGGCACTTCAGGAGGGAAAATATATATTGGATATATCCAGCATATTTCTCTGAAACATCTGCCCATTTGAAAGCATCCAAATTACTAACATTATTTTGTAATCCACGGATCTGCTGCATCCTTTATTCTGTTCTATTGAGTCTATTCATGAGTACGGTTCTATCTTTTGACATTTATCTAGAAAAAGCCTCTCATTAAGTTCCAATTAAAGCCAAGATGTAGCAACCTACCGGGAAGAACAGTGGCACAGATAATAAAACACAGGTTTTCCTCTCTGGCACAGTAATAGAGATCCTAATACTAGCCCACCATGCTAGCAACTCTTCTAGAATTAACATACATGATATTTAGCTGCCCTTCTGTCATACTTGACTCAGATTGAATTACCATTCTGGAGGACTGCTCTCAAAAGTGAAGGTGCTTTGTTCTACTTGAAATGGGGTGGCTTAAATGGTCATGTAACAAACAGAAGTTGATTCAGTAAAAGATATTACCTCACCCATCTTGTCTCTCTCATGTAACAATCAAGGCCACACAGAATGAAAACATCTTCTGTAGCCTCTGATCAGGGAAGTAAATGGATACCTGCAGATATAAAATACACAAGACAGTATACCATTATTAGGTGTGCTATCACCATAGACCCAGTTCAACTACTCTTACTCAGATAAGAAATATTTTAATCCACAAGTACTCCCATTGATTTCAATAGGAACTATTCTCATAAACAATCCGTAATGATCTCTTTTGGCCTTAAAAATCTATTTAATGTAAGGATTACAGAATAAATACCTCAGTGTATAAATCAGAGCCTGACATCTTTCTACTTACACTACAGTAGATTTAACTCAGAGTCATTTTTGTTAGTCCATCTCCTACATATTAGAAGTAATTCACTGGCTAACGTCCAACATTCCTCAAATCATCCTTACACTTCTTCTAATCCAAGATGTGAAATGTGCCATCTCTCATCTTCCTTCTAGTTTAGCTATATTGTAATTGTTGAAGTCTCTCTTGTGAGCCATAGAACAATCATGTTTCCTTGATGCTATTGTTAAATTGAATCCTTCTCTCTTGCTATTTGAGAGAGGGAGAGAGAGAGAGAGAGAGAGAGAGATTGTTCCTAGCACATAATTAAATGGGTTTTTATTCAAAGTCTATGTCACAGCTGTAAGCTTTATGCATAACAGCTATGGTCCCCTGGCATAATGGAACTCTCCTCAAGAAGGCTGAAGCTTGTCTGTGTGGGAGAGAGAACTTTCTTGAGGGCCAGTCCGAGTCTGTGGAATGAACTCCCCAGGAATTAAGGACCATCACAAACCTCACCACTTTCTGCTGTAAGTACAAGGCACATTTCTTTGAGCTTGCTTTCTCTAATAAATACATAGAAAAATGTATATTTATACAAACAACCCCCTCCCCCCCAAAACCCCAAACCCAACAAAAGAACCCTACCAAAACAGGACATGCCACTCCACATGCTTCTCCCCTTGGAGAGACAATGAATGAAAAAACAGCAAATGACAGAAGAAGTGGGCTGTAGTCCACGAAAGCTTATGCTCTAATAAATTTGTTAGTCTCTAAGGTGCCACAAGTACTCCTGTTCTTCTTTTTGCAAATGACAGATGTTAGTCACGTTGCTTAATTCACTACTGGAAGGTTCTCAGATACTATTGTTGATGTGAGTAGTGTGGGAACCTATATAGAATAGAACATGTGTATTTGGTTTGCTATGAAGGTCAGAATTTGCAAAAGAGCTCAGTGCATGGTTGATGATCTAGCCCTTATATAGGTATCTTAGGGTATGTCTATACCAGGAATTGGCAACCTTTGGCACACAGCTGGCCAGGGTAAGCACCCTGGCAGGCCGGGCCGGTTTGTTTACCTGCTGCGTCCGCAGGTTCGGCCAATTGTGGCTCCCACTGGCCACGGTTTGCCGCTCCAGGCCAATGGGGGCAGCGAGAAGTGGTGGCCCGCACATCCCTCAGCCCACGTCGCTTCCCGCAGCCCCCTTTGGCCTGGGACAGCGAATCGCGACTAGTGGGAGCCGCGATCAGCCGAATCTGCAGACGCAGCAGGTAAACAAACCAGCCCCATCCACCAGAGTGCTTACCCTGGTAAGCCGCGTGCCAAAGGTTGCCGATCCCTGATCTATACTGCAGTTAGAGAAGTGATTTGCTCCTTGTGTAGACAAAGCCATGCAAGCTTTAACCTAGGTAGCTCACTAAAAATAGCAGTGAAGACATGGTGGCATGAGCTAGAAACATGAGTTTGTAACCAGGGTTCCCTCCAGGCTTGTACAGCCCATGTTGAAACCCATGCTGCTGTATCTTTACTGTCATATTTAGCCACACCAGCTAGATTACAGCTAGTACTGGTATGCC
This sequence comes from Trachemys scripta elegans, assembly GCF_013100865.1. NCBI lineage: Eukaryota > Metazoa > Chordata > Testudines > Emydidae > Trachemys > Trachemys scripta. The sequence goes on from NC_048298.1 coordinate 264,618,302, forward strand.
TACATGAGCTGCAATCACACCTCCTGTCGCAGTGTAGATTTATCTTAAATGGGAGCTGATCTCTTTTGAAAATTTGACCACTAGTGACTAATCCTACTCTCAATGAAATATGTAACAAAGCTCTCATTTAGTTTAATTTGACCAGGATTGCATTTCTATTGATGGTCTGATCATGTTCATGTTGAAGTCAATAGGATCTTTGCCATTGATTTAATCAAGAGTAGGTCCCCTTACCTTTTCCAGTAGATAAGGAAGCTGTATGAGTCCTTTTACATTGAGAATTGTACAGATGAAGAGCAAGCACCTGATTGTATCTCCCCTTTGGAAGCTTCTCCATGATTCTGAGGAAATAGTAGTGTGAACTTCTGGGGAGATTTCTGCCAAGGAGTCATAATCTTTGGCAGCCTGAAAATGTATTTGTTTTAACTGATTGCTTAACTTCTCTTGTTGATATGGATTGCCAAGCCCAGTTCTAGGCATTTTCCTATCCTAGGTTAACTTCTCCAAGAGTTGCACCCTTTTCATTCCTTACCCAATACATCTATCCTCAGACTTCCGCTTATGCCCATCTAGCTATACTAGCCCATCCCAGGTCTTACTTTTAAAATTATGTATTTAACATTTTGCAGTTACGATTTCTCTTAAGTAATAGTTTTTATAAAAAATATCTCCTTTAGAGTTGCTCTTCCTTGTCTTTGTCTTTTCCCTCATTTTCCTATTTTTTTCTCTGTATTAACTATACAATTTAATGCATCTTATCATCCCTTACTTTGGTTTGCCATCAAGTTTCTTCAATAATATATAATTTTCCCAGAATTCCTTCTGTCTCCCTCCTTCCTATTCCTTCCCTTTCCTCCCTTATCTGCTATGTGTTTTTAGTCTCTCTTCACCTCCAACATCTCTTTCATCCTCTGTTGTCTAACTTCCTGGTCAATCCTTCTTTTCTCACTCCCATCCATTACATGTTATTCTCTGTTCCCATACACCCATAACTAAAATGCATTTTTCCCACTACAGCATGCACACCTATACACACCTATAGGCTAGGATTTAAAGGGTGATATTAGTACATTAGCTAATACACGTTACTAACATGTTTTATATATTAGTGTAGACAAGACACACTGCATTTAGTGCATGATAAACTGATCAAACTAGGGCAAATCTATGCTACCACACAAGCAGCTAACATAAAGTAATCATAGAAGATTAGGGTTGGAAGAGACCTCAGGAGATCATCTTGTCCAACCCCCTGCTCAAAGCAGGACCAACACCAAATCATCCCAGCCAGGGCCTTCTCAAGCCAGGCCTTAAAAACCTCTAAGGATGGAGATTCCACCACTTCCCTAGGTAACCCATTCCAGTGCTTCACCATCCTCCTAGTAAAATAGTGTTTACTAATATCCAACCTAGACCTCCCACACTGCAACTTGAGATCATTGCTCCTTGTTCTGTCATCCGCCACCACTGAGAACAGCTGAGTTCCATCCTCTTTGGAACTCCCCCCCCCCCCCACCTTTCAGGTAGTTGAAGGCTGCTATCAAATCCCCCCACACACTCTTCTCTTCTGCAGACAGAAGAAGCCCATTTCCCTCAGCCTCTCCTTTAAGTCATGTGTCCCAGCCCCCTGATCATTTCCGTTGCCCTCTGCTGGACTCTTGCCAATTTCTGTAATGGGGGGCCCAAAACTGAATGCAATACTCCAGATGTGGCCTCACCAGTGCCAAATAGAGGGGAATAATCACTTCCCTCGATCTGCTGGCAATGCTCCTACTAATGCAGCCCAATATGCCATTAGCCTTCTTGGCAACAAGGGCACACTACTGACTCATATCTAGCTTCTCATCCACTGTAATCCCCAGGTCCTTTTCTGCAGAACTTCTGCTTAGCCAGCCGGTCCCCAGCCTGTAGCAGTGCATGGGATTCTTCCATCCTAAGTGCAGGACTCTGCACTTGTGCTTGTTGAACCTCATCAGATTTCTTTTGGCCCAATCCTCCAATTTGTCTAGGTCACTCTTGACCGTGTCCCTACCCTCCAGCATATCTACCTCACCTCCCAGTGTCATCTGCAACTTGCTGAGGGTGCAATCCATCCCATCATCCAGATCATTAATAAAGATGTTGAACAAAACCAACCCCTGGGGCACTCCACTTGATACAGGCTGCCAACTAGATATTGACCCATTGATCACTACCCTTAGCCCGACAATCTAGCCAGCTTTCTATCCACGTTATAGTCCATTTATCCAAGCCATACCTTTTAACTTACTGGAAGAATACTGTGGGAGACTGTATCAAAAGCTTTGCTAAAGTCAAGATATATCACATCTACTGCTTTCCCCATATCCACAGAGCCAGTTATCTCATCATAGAAGGCAATCAGGTTGGTCAGTCATTACTTGCCCTTGGTCTGACTGTTCCTGATCACTTTCCTCTCCTCCAAGTGCTTCAAAATGGTTTCCTTGAGGACCTGTTCCGTGATTTTTCCAGGGACTGAGGTGAGGCTCACTGGTCTGTAGTTCTCCTTCTTTCCTTTTTTTAAAGATGGGCACTATATTTGCCTTTTTCCAATTGTCTGGATTAAAGTAATGGGTTTAATTTGCTGCAAGGGAGATTTAGGTTAGATATTAGGAAAAACTTTCTAACTATAAAGGCAGTTAAATTCTGGAATAGGCTTCCAAAGGAAGTTGTGGAATCACCATCAATGGAAGTTTTTAAGAACAGGTTGGACAAAGTGGGAGGGTCACAGGAGTCACTCCTGGGACTGGCACTATTCAATATTTTCATTAGTGACTTGGATAATGGAGTGGAGAGTATGCTTATAAAATTTGTGGATGACAAATTGAAGGGTTCCAAGCATTCTGGAGGATAGTATTAGAATTCAAAACAATCTTGACAAATTGGAGAATTAAGCTGAAATCAATAAGATAATATTCAATTGAGAGAAGTGCAAAGGGGCAGCAAAAACCCTGGAGCCGGTCCTGGGTGTCAGCAGGATCTTCGACACAGAGTTCTCTGTGTCATGTGGGCAGAGTCCATCCTCCTCTAGACAGACCCAAGCCTTCCCAGAAAGAATCAGTCATGACCTCCCCTCCCCGCCTCCAGGCCAACAGATGGCTTTTTGTGGGCCATGGTATAGATGAAGAGCCAGAGCATGGGGGCAAAGTCATAGGGATGTGGTTAGGACCCCAGGTTGCGTTTATGTGACCCTGTTTTGGGATATGTCATGAAGGGAAGGAAGCTGCAAGTGATGTGGGCGTGAGCAGTGACTGTTCAGGCAGCAGCAGGGTAGTGGGGAAAAGGCTATTGGAGGAGCTAGAACCCAGGAGTAAGCAGCTATTAGCAGGAAATTAGTTTATTTCCTTTGCATTATTTGTTTATTTTCTGCCATCCTCTCAGTCTTAGCCTCCCTACACACCCACAAGGTCTGCCTAAATGATAGGGCTGGCCATATAGTCAAACCTGTCTTAAGTGACCACCTAAGAGACCAGCATATTTACCTATAAGGGGTGGTCTTTAAATTAAGGCCAGTCAAAATTGTACTGGAAACCATATAGGGCCACTTTAAAGTAATTGCTTAAAAACAAACAAATCCAGGATTTCAATGACAGTTTCATTGGACTATGTGTGACTTAAGAGTTACAAAAATTGGCCAAGTTTTTCAAAGTGACTAGTGTTTTTGAGACATCCTAAAGGGACCTAGTCTTCAGAAAGTACTGAGCAACCACTTTTTGAAAAATCAACCCTCCTTAAGATTTCACAAGTTGGGCAGTCACAATCACTAGATATTTTTGAAATCTCAGTCAATATTCCTACTTCATATACCTGACAGAGACCATACTAATTCCTCATCTAGTAAATGTAAATTTAAAAAATGTAAAAGTTCTTCATTGATTCCCATTCTCTATCCATATGTAAAATGTACTACCCTGGCACCACATTCTCAGCTAATGTAAATTGACATAGCTACAATGAAATCAATAGAGCTCTATCAGTTTACAGCAACTGAGAATCTGGCTTCCCTGCCTTGAATCCTTGGATCTGAAAAGTTAATTATTTAAAAATACAGTACAAAAATAACAGTGATGCAGAGGATTGTATTACTTTAGCAGGTAAAAAAGAGGGCAAAAGAGAGTACATTTAAGGATTTAATATTTAAAGCTTTACTATTTAATGCTTTTTAGGAAACATTCATTTTATTATACTTTTGCTGTTTGCAATGCACAGCAGGAAAAGGATCCCACCTGCCCCACAATGAAAGAACCACACACTTCTTTGAAGAGGTGAAGTCACTGTTAATGATTTGTGCAGATTGAACTATCAGAAGCAGCTCTTGTTACTTCTAATCATGGAGTTACCTGCCAACTGCATATTTCTTTGCTTGTTGTATACCTAACATAAGAACATAAGAATGGCCATACTGGGTCAGACCGAGGGTCTTGTCTGCATCTTGTCTGCCACCAGTGGCCAATGCCAGGTGCCCCAGAGGGAGTGAACCTAACAGGCAATGATCAAGTGATCTCTCTCCTGACACCCATCTCCACCCTCTGACAAACAGAGGCTAGGGACACATTCCTTACCCATCCTGGCTAATAGCCATTCATGGACTTAACAGCCATGAATTTATCTTGTTCTCTTTTAAACCCTGTTATAGTCCTAGCCTTCACAACCTCCTCAGGCAAGGAGTTCCACAGGTTGACTGTGCACTGTGTGAAGAAGAACTTCCTTTTATTTGTTTTAAACCTGCTGCCCATTAATTTCATTTGGTGGCCCCTAGTTGTTATATTATGAGAACAAGTAAATAACTTTTTCTTATTCACTTTCTCCACGCCACTCATGATTTTATATACCTCTATCATATCCCCCCTTAGTCTCCTCTTTTCCAAGCTGAAAAGTCCTAGCCTCTTTAATATCTCTTCAGGTGGGACCCGTTCCAAATCCCTAATAATTTTAGTTGCCTTCTCTGAACCTTTTCTAATGCCAGTATATCTTTTTTGAGATGAGGAGACCACATCTGTACACAGTATTCAAGATGTGGGAATACCATCGATTTATATAAAGGAAATAAGATATTCTCCATCTTATTCTCTATCCCTTTTTGAATGATTCCTAACATCCTGTTTGCTTTTTTGACTGTGCATTAGGGTCTGACTGTGTGTCTTCAGAGAACTATCCATGATGACTCCAAGATCTCTTTCCTGATTAGTTGTAGCTAAATTAGCTCCATCAGATTGTATGTAGAGTTGGGGTTATTTTTTCCAATGTGCATTACTTTACATTTAGCCACATTAAATTTCATTTGACATTTTGTTGCCCAATCACTTAGTTTTGTGAGATCTTATTGAAGTTCTTCACAGTCTGCTTTGGTCTTAACTATCTTGAGCAGTTTAGTATCATCCGCAAACTTTGCCATTTCACTGTTTACCCCTTTCTCCAGATCATTTATGAATAAGTTGAATAGGATTCGTCCTAGGACTGACCCTTGGGGAACACCACTAGTTACCCCTCTCTATTCTGAAAATTTACCATTTATTCCTACCCTTTGTTCCCTGTCTTTTAACCAGTTCTCAATCCATTAAAGGATATTCCCTCTATCCCATGACAACTTAATTTACGTAAGAGCCTTTGGTGAGGGACCTCATCAAAGGCTTTCTGGAAATCTAAGTACACTATGTCCACTGGATCCCCCTTGTCCACATGTTTGTTGACCCCTTCAAAGAACTCTAATAGATTAGTAAGACATGATTTCCTTTTACAGAAACCATGTTGACTTTTGCCCAACAACTTATGTTCTTCTAGGTGTCTGACAATTTTATTCTTTACTATTGTTTCAACTAATTTGCCCAGTACTGACATTAGACTTACTGGTCTGTAATTGCTGGGGTCACCTCTTGAGCCCTTTTTAAATATTGGCGTTACATTAGCTATCTTCCAGTCATTGGGTACAGAAGCTGATTTAAAGGACAGGTTACGAACCATAGTTAATAGTTCCACAATTTCACATTTGAGTTCTTTCAGAACTCTTGGGTGAATGCCATCTGGTCCCGGTGACTTGTTACTGTTAAGTTTATCAAATTAATTCCAAACCCTCCTCTAATGACACTTCAATCTGTGACAATTCCTCAGATTTGTCACCTACAAAGGATTACTCAGGTTTTGGAATCTCCCTAACATCCTCTGCCATGAAGACCTAAATGCCTATATTGCCTACCATGGACTGCTACAGGGTTTTTCAGCATCATTTGTAGAGTCAGTACTTGTTGGGAGATGTCCTGCTGATCCAAACAGGTTCCCCCTTTCCAAACACAAGAGGCTCTCTGAGTATGCCAAGCAATCTTCCTCATGATCTCTGTTTTGTGGGAGGAGCAGAGACTGGGACCCAATCAAAACAGCTCTCCTTCAGTCCCTGGTTAGCTTCTGATCACTAAAAGATCATTTGTGTTTTGCTTGTGATTCCACTGAATGGTAAAAGCATCCTTAGGACCTTGTACTAACAATTTTTGTAATAGGCAAAGGAGTGATTGGAGTTGTACCTGGCACCATCAAGCAGATTTTTTGCTATCCCGTCTGCCACCTTAAATATAAGGAGCCAAAACAAATCACTAAATCCCTAGCGTTGCCTTGCAGAAAAAGGCTATAGGATTTCTATTTTATAATAATTATTATGTGGTCGTTGGCCTAATGTATTCAATGCTAATTGTTCAATTTACTTTTTCCCCCTAAAGCTTCCCCCTCCCCACCATAATGTATCACATTCACTTTTAAACTAAAGCAAGAATTGGGAAGTCTGGTGCTTTTAGCTAGGTTTTCAGATCAATTATGCCTTTTACATTGTGCACATTTAGTTTAAGTGCTTTACAGCATTGGACCAGAGAGAAGGCCAGCTCAGTTACTGTGGAGACTTAAATGCATGCAGGAAAGGGATTAGGCACTGATTGATACAGACAGTCAATTAGTACTTCAAAGGGAAGCTGACTCCTTGTTTTATACACACAGAACATGGGATAAAAGATTGTAGTCTGATGTCTTGTAATCTCTGTTGCTTCAGTGTTGACCAGGACAGCATGATGTTGGAAGGTTTCTCGGAAGTTAAAAGAATCCCGCATTGGTTCCTAATGGAATGGAAGCATTAAGAGAAACAATGACATTGTGTGATCTGTACACACTAGCTTTCCTAAAGTATTTCAGACTGTCCTGAACTGACTCTCTGGGACTCTGTCTGTTCAAGTCAAAAGTGTTCTTAATCTCTGTGATGTGCTGATCAAACCTTGAACTGTCAGGTTACATTAGTTCCACAGGACCAGGTCTATTTATGATTAATTAAAATTTCTTCTTGATTGCATACAGTCCTCTTTAATATATAATCCCTTTATTGTGTAGTGATTGAGAATATGGGCCCAATTCCTAAAATATAAAAAAGTACTTGCGAGGGTGTTACGCCCATGCTGGGATGTATTGTCCATCCATGTGATAAGGGAAACAAAAAGAGGAAATCTAGGCAGATATCAAGCAACTCAATATACTATAAAGAAAGGATTTTAGTTGCCCTGATTTCATGAGAAAACTATTGTGAACATTGGGAATGACAGTTTTGCCCATAAAAGGGCTGACTGCATGTCGACAGTGGAATATGTTCATCTCTCTGGCTGTAAAAGAAACCACTTCCCTGATCTCTGCTCTTCATTCTCCTGAGAGCAACAAAACATCAGGTTGGAACAAAATTAAGAACAGTGGCATCAGAACATCATTCCTTTGTATTTAATTTAATGGTTTCTTTATTTGTTTTTACTTATAATGAGGACTATGAATGGGAAATGAGAATATTTAAGGAAAAGTTGTTAAGAAAACTGGGAAAAGAAAATTGGCTCCTAAAGACTGTTTATATGTCAGAGTCTGTTTCGTTCTTCAGTGCTTGGTATCTATGGAGTAACATACATATATTCTTCACCGTAATTATATTAATTATTGATTAAATGCCAACCATGTTTTGGGGTCTTTACATGACTAACATAAGGCAGTCCATGTCCTATAGAGAACACAATCTAAACAACAGCATTGGGAGAACTAGAGAAAAGACTTTCCTTAAGAGTAATTATCAGTAGAATCCCTCATTTGATTTTGCTGTTCACTCTATTTCATATTAACTACTCATTTGTCTAGAACAAGAGCATTAAACTGTCACATATAACCTGTTTCAGTGTCAAGCATGCCAAGTTATGCCACGTATTTCTTCTGGAATTTTTAACACACATTTGAGTCCAGTTCCAATAGTAAAAATATATTATTATTTTTCATTTATATTTGTCTCCTATTTTGGGTGCTGAACAAAATTTTTCAGTAGCTACCTTCAAATGATTACAACCACACCACAGATTACAGATAGCCCACAGGAGAAATGGTTAAAAAGCAAACCCCATAATTGTATCGAAATTGAACTCAAAATATACTTTCATGAAAGATATCAGGTACATCTTTCATCAAATGTATGAACTTGACATGAAGATCTGAACAGACTTTTAAACTGTATTCTGCTCTGATCATACCAAGCAGTACTGACACTGATCTGATGTGAAGTAACGTGTTTCTATCAACTTTTCACCCTCCCACGATACTACATCACATATACTGTATTTCTTCCTGTAATGCTAGATGAAATGTTGCTTTTTTCTTAGTTCACCGTTCACTGATGATTATTTGTAGCCATTTCTGTGCCTCAGAATGCATACTTTCCCACCCATCCCAGAGGAAACAAATATTTAACGTGACAACTAGAGTGATATCACTGTGAAGATAATGTTATAAGGACTGTAACCTAGGACCACAACAAGAGCAAGGTATATTTTTCTGCTCTCTGGTTTTGAATTGCAATGTCACATTGCGGGTGCATTATGTTACTGCTTTTTGTTCCTGGTGCTATGTAACAGTATAAATTGGAATTTTAATTGCACCCAAATCCTGCTGCTACATATAACCATTGCCTGTCCTGCGAGAGCACTGTGATAACATCTTCTAAAAGATAGATACAAGAAAGTATATTATCATTGATGGAAAACCAAAATGTACATCAACACTCCCCTTCTGGTGCTGAAACCAAGCAACACAGATTTTTACCTAAGAGATAGCACTCACTATACAGTACAGAATCAATTCTCTAGGTCCAAAGTGCAACTAGGACTTCGTTTTTTCCCCATAGTTTATTCTAATAACCAACATGCTCATTATCACTTGTGATAGAAATGATTTCCCTTCCCTTTCATGTCAGTTGAAAGCATAAGAATGATGGAGTGTACAAAAACTTTTGAATGAGCTGGTTTTGTGAATTGCTTTAAAAGAGAAATGCATCTTGAAGTTAATCAGAAAGTGCTTATTGTGACATTGACCTTCGCAGACCCGTTGTAAAAGATGCTAGGATGCAGTACTTTTGGTAATTATTTTAAAATCATGGTTCAAAGGACAATATACACATATGGTGAGGCTATAACATTTTTCAAATCAAAAGCCAAAACTCTTCTGTGGCATCATTACTTAGGATTAGAAAATGGTCAGACAAAAGTCTTCTGTCAGTTTCTGACTCAGCACAGCAACACATGCTCATGTCTCAGCATAGATAAAAAAAAATTCCATTAAACTTTGTGCTCTGAACTTATCATGTTGTTAATATACATTTTGGGCAAAATACTCACCTTTATAGTGGACAAACTCATTTGACTTTTCTCTTCACTCCAAACACTTCATTCCACTGAACTTTTGTTTCTGGATTTGTGGGGTCTGACCCATGATTTATGAAGGTTTGTGTTTGGCACTACCAAGGTTCAATCCCTTCCTATGCTCTCCACTATGGGCAAGTCTACACTACAAAATTAAGTCAATCTAAGTTATGTTGACATACAGCCACAGCAGTAATTGAATCAGTTTTACACATCCACACTACGCTTCCTGTGTTGGCTGTGTGCATCCTCACCAGGAGCACTTGGCAGCTGATTTAACTGCCACTGTGAGGCATTGTTGGATGGTTTCTGAAAGGCAGCAACAGTCGATGCAAGCAATGCATTTTGTACACTGTCATTACATCAACCTAACTATATTGACTTAGTGCTAGTCTAGCAGCAGTTGAGTTATGAATTGAGTGTAGTGGGTGAGCTACACCAGTGGGAGCTACATTTTAGTGTAGACACTTACAGAGTTAGGTCAACATAAAATGCTTTGCTTTGACCTAACTCTGTAGTGTAAACCAGGCCATCTCAGCCTTCCTTGTATCCATTCCTCCAGCTCCCCCATCCCCAAACTCAGTTTCAGCTGTTTATCCAGGTCCTCAGCTCACTCACTGGAAGTGATAGGTAAAATGATAGTATGGGTGAACAGGTCATAGACAGTCAGTCAGGTGGGGCAGGCAAAGCTCCAAGTGCAAGGAATGGTGCAGTGGCTCCTGCTCATTACCTTTGAGAGAAGATTCATCCCCAAACTCCTGATGAGCAAGTAATGAAAACTCCTTTAACAAACTGGTCACTACTTGCCATACTGGACCAGGCAAGTGGTTCAACTGTCCACCTGCCTAGCTCCAGTGCAGAAATGTCACAATTTCATATTGCCACTAAAGCAACTCACAGAACACAGGGACAGAAGGGCCACCAACCCACCTGCAACACCAATCACCTAGCAGCATTTGGGAGAATCCAACTGCTTAGTTGGATCTTCTTCGCCTCATCACAGATGAGTGGGAACAGAGGCAGTTACTTCAAGCCTGAGAGTCTCCTTATCCTTCAGGTATTTCCATGAACCATTGCTCTTCTTCTGCAGAGCCCTGTAGGGAGTAACATCAGTCCAGGTCCTGAGGCTCCCTCCCTTCCATAGGTTATGCTCCCAGGCAGCTGTTTTCAAAGGCATTCAAAACACCAGCCTGAAATATTTACCTGCAATCCCCCTCCTCAGCCCCCGACACACACACATTATCATTTGTGGGTAAAATAATAAACTAAAAGTAGAGCAGGAAAGAGGTTCATGCAATAGGAAATCTAAAAACTAGACCTGGTTGGAAAAAAGTGTAGGTCTGGGCAAAATTTTTCAGATTAATAGTTTATTCACTGAAAAATGCAATTTCAGCTGACCCAAAACTATTTGTAAATTTGACATGGATTTGTAAAATAATTTCAGGTTTTTCAGGCTAGATTCACAAGGGCCTGCCATTCACAAGACAGCCAGAGGAGGATGTAGTTGTGGTGCACCCTTTATAACCTTCTGCCCAGTGGTTAGCTCACCTGCTATGTGGGGGAGACCTAGGTTGGAACCCTCACTCAGGAACAGGGATTTGATCCCAGCTCTTGTACTTCTCAGGTGATGTCCCTAACCACCAAACTATAGACTACTCTAAAGTGGGGGTAGGGGCTCTCTCAGTCTCTCCTACTGAAGTTGTTCCACTTTGGCTAAGTAATTAGTCATTGTAGCAGGGACATGAACTTGGCCTTCCTCCTTCCTTCCCAAGTAACCTAACCACAGGGTATTTTGAAGTGGGTGGCTTTTAGTCTTTCCTGTTAAAGTGGTTCCACTTTGTATAAAATACTTAAATACTCACCTCAGAAGCAGTGAGCCACATTCAAGTTCCTGATCCAATGATTACACTGGTCTACAATTTTTGAGAAGTCGTCTGCTTCAGAGATAAAATGTGCTATTTATTATGTATTTTGATGTGCTGAATTCAAATATGACAATTAAAACAACTGACTGGCTACTGTTTCTAAGATATTTAAGTTTTTACATTTTATGTCTATGTATATTGTGTAGATAGTAGAGTTTTAATCATAAATTGTAAACCTAGGTCTTTTCATGTGCTTATGGTTGCTTTACATGATAATATTTCACCTGTCCTGTTTATGTAACACTTTAAAAATCAGCAAAAGGGTTATATAAATAAAATAGATTATGAAACAAAAGGCAAAAAACTTATGTACATAGTTTAGTCCTATTCAGTGTCTACTCGGCGCTTCTTGGCTTGTCTCTTGTATTCATTAAATGGAGCATCTCTTGTCACTGTCCAGCAATAGTCTGCAAGCATTGATGGGCTCCATTTGCTCTGATAGCGTTTCTCCATTGTTGCAATGTCCTGGTGAAATTGCTCGCCGTGCTCGTCGCTCACTGCTCCACGGTTCAGTGGAAAAAAATCTAGATGAGAGTGCAAAAAATGTATCTTTAGTGACATGTTGCAACCAAGGCTTTTGTATGCCTTGAGGAGGTTTTCCACCAACAACCTGTCTGCCTTGTTGTTTCCGAGAAAATTTATTGCCACTAACTGGAAGGCTTTCCATGCTGTCTTTTCCTTGCCATGCAGTGCATGGTCAAATGCATCATCTCTAAGAAGTTCACAAATCTGAGGACCAACAAAGACACCTTCCTTTATCTTAGCTTCACTTAACCTTGGAAATTTTCCACGGAGGTACTTGAAAGCTGCTTGTGTTTTGTCAATGGCCTTGACAAAGTTTTTCATCAGACCCAGCTTGATGTGTAAGGGTGGTAAAAAAATCTTCCTTGATTCAACAAGTGGTGGATGCTGAACACTTTTCCTCACAGGCTCCAATGACTGTCGGAGTGGCCAATCTTTCTTGACGTAGTGGGAATCTCTTGCATGACTATCCCATTCGCAGAGAAAACAGCAGTACTTTGTGTATCCAGTCTGCAGACCAAGCAAGAGAGCAACAACCTTCAAATCGCCACAAAGCTGCCACTGATGTTGGTCATAGTTTATGCACCTCAAAAGTTGTTTCATGTTGTCATACGTTTCCTTCATATGGACTGCATGACTAACTGGAATTGATGGCAAAACATTGCCATTATGCAGTAAAACAGCTTTAAGACTCGTCTTCGATGAATCAGTGAACAGTCTCCACTCATCTGGATCGTGAACGATGTTGAGGGCTGCCATCACACCATCGATGTTGTTGCAGGCTACAAGATAACTTTCCATGAAGAAGAATGGGACAAGATCCTTTTGACGGTCATGGAACATGGAAACCCTAACATCACCTGCCAGGAGATTCCACTGCTGTAGTCTGGAGCCCAACAGCTCTGCCTTACTCTTGGGTAGTTCCAAATCCCTGACAAGGTCATTCAGTTCACCTTGTGTTATGAGGTGTGGTTCAGAGGAGGAGGATGGGAGAAAATGTGGGTCCTGTGACATTGATGGTTCAGCACCAGAAGTTTCATCCTCTTCCTCTTCCTCATCTGACTCAAGTGAGAATGATTCTGGTGCATCGGGAACCGGCAGTCCTTCTCCGTGGGGTACTGGGCGTATAGCTGATGGAATGTTTGGATAATGCCTGGTCCACTTTTTCTTCTTTGACACACCTTTCCCAACTGGAGGCACCATGCAGAAGTAACAATTGCTGGTATGATCTGTTGGCTCTCTCCAAATCATTGGCACTGCAAAAGGCATAGATTTCCTTTTCCTGTTCAACCACTGGCGAAGATTTGTTGCACAAGTGTTGCAGCATATGTGTGGGGCCCACCTCTTGTTCTGATCTCCAATTTTGCAGCCAAAATAAAGGTGATAGGCTTTGTTAACTATAGTGGTTATACTGCGCTTTTGTGATGCAAAAGTCACTTCACCACAAACATAGTAGAAGTTAACTGCACTGTTCACACAAGTACGAGGCATCTCTGCTCACTTTGGCTAAACAGAAATGTGTCCCTTTGCAAAATCAAACGCTGACAAATAAGAGAGCACGACACTGTATGATTTCTAGAGCTGATGTAGGTCAATTTGTTCAGCAGAGTGATGTAAGCTTCATTATGATTGCATCATCCATGACTTCTAGGAATAACATGATGCAATTCATATCCTGTATGACACAATACCAGCTTCAGATTGCATCATTCATTGTTTTGCCTAAAAAGCAAGTACTGTCCAAATCCAGTCATAGATTTATTCATAGATGCAGTCAGAGATGTATTTTAGTCATTTCTGGTTTAAATTGAGATCCCTTCCCTTTATAACTCACTTATCCTCCGCCATTCCCAAGTCAAGGGTTGTATATACTGACCCAATAGCATATCTTGAAAACTAGAGCCAATCAACAATTTTAAGCATCATTTTCATTCTCAGTGACCCAGAATTAGTAAAGTTTGACTACATTTATTTCAGAAGCATTTTGGCTGTAGAGCAGTGTTATTTATACAAAGTGGAAAAGCATCAACAGGAGAGATTGAGAAAGCCTCACCCCAGCCTATCCTATAACCATGTGGTGAGGGCACTCACCTGAGAGGGGTTTCCAGTGCCTGTTCTAGGGCAGTGACTCAAGCCCTGTCACCCCAGGTGAGTGTCACTCTCACCCCAGATAAGCAAAGGTTATAAGGGGAACACCAGTGGCACCACTTCCTCCACCCATTTTGTTTGATCTGAAACTGACTTTTGTTGACTTTTGAATTGCGAAAAAATTTGACTTTTGATTTGAGAAAAATTCCCCAAAAAGTTCAGTTTCAGTTTGACCAGAAACCAGGAGGGGGAGGACATTTTTCAGAAGTGCCAGGAAGCTGAAAAATCAGTTATTCAGCCAGCTCTGTAAAAATGCTCTACATTTTCTGCAAATAAATTCAAACCAAAAAAAATTATTTTGGTTAAAATTTCACAGAATCTTTCAGTTTTTGACAGCCAAAAAGTATCCTTATTTCTCTTTAAACCAAAAAATGAAAAAAGTGAAAATGTTATGTTTTCTCATCAAAAAACTGGAAGCTATTGACCAGAAGGAAAGTTTTCTGCAAAATTCTTCATTTTGGATGAAAAAGTATTTTCACAAAGAAATTTTTTTTTACTTAGCACTACTAAATGCCCATTTTAAAATGGTAAGTTCAGTTGACAGTCTTTCCATTTTAAGCTAGCAAGAGTCTAAGGGGACATCTACATGGGAATAAAAGCCCTGCCGCACAGCCATGGCTGGCCCAGGTCAGCTGACTCAGGCTCACAGGTCTCAGGCTGTGGGGCTAAAAATTGCTATATAGATGTTCAGGCTCAGCCTGAAGTATGAGCTGTGGGCCCCTCTACCCTCATGGGGTCCCAGAACTCAGGCACCAGAACAAGCCCAAACGTTCACACAGCAATTGTTCAGCCCCATGTCATGGACCTAGATGGAGGTGGTCTTGCTGAGTTGTTAGAGTAGGAGTCTGGTCTAGTGGGCAGAGCAAGCGTTCACGTTGGGGAATGAAGCTAAGGGTCAGCACCAGAGTCAACTGCCAATTAACAGAGTCAGAGGTCAAGCCAGAGTCAGAGCCAGGAATCAAAGCTGAGGGTGAAAGCCAAGGTAAGCTACTAAATGCCAGAGACAAGGGTCAAGGCAGAGTCAGAAGGCAGAAGCTGGGGTTGGAACCAAGACTGGTAACTGACGGTTGGAGGCAAGGTGTAAGGACAGGAACTGGACGAGAGGCAAGGCTCAAGCATGTTGCTGGAACACAGTGAAAGAGGAGAAAAGCCACGGTGAGGCAGGAGCAGAGCAGGAACAGGGCTGGGCGCAGAGGCAGGCACAAGCAGGAGCCAATGCAGCCACAACAGGAAATTAGCATGTTGCTCAGACAGACTTGCTGTGCATCCTTCTAGCTTAAATAGCATGTTTAGGCCAATTAGTGGAGCTGGGCAATCCTCCAATCAGGGTTCCCATGGGTGATGCCTTTGTGGAGGCTACAGCTTGCAGCAGATACTGTGTGGAGGCCAGGATGCAGCCCCAGTCTGGGGACTCCCAGCCCTGAGTTCAAAAACTGGGATATAAGAGCTTGGGCCACCTATGGGTTTTTTATCCCCATGTAGACATACCCTTGTGACAGAGATCCCCAGGGTACAACCTGGAACTGTGGGACCACTGTACCTCCTTAATTCTCTAGCCTGGGATTGTCTCTCACAAAGTTAAGCCAGTGACAAGCAGCAAACCACCTCCAGGCACTGTGGTTGGTCAGCCATCAATGAGTGGAGCCACACACCCAGCTAAATTGCGTGAATGTTCCCTGAGCCAATCACGAATCACCCCACATCCCAGCCTTGCACCCCAGAAATATACTTTCTCACACTGCTCAAGGTTCCCTTGGACAGTGCAAACTCATTAATAAATTCACCACTCCAACAATAGGGTAGTGGAAGTGCGCCAGTCTTTGTTAATCAGAGCTGAGATTCCCCAAGCACTTCAACCAAAAACACACTGTTTTGGGTAAAATATAAAACAGATTTATTAACTACCGAAAGATAGATTTTAAATGATTATAAGTAGCAGGCATAGAGATCAAAATTGGTTACCTAAGAAATAAAAACAGAAACACAGTCTAAATTCTAATTTTAATAGACTAAGCAAGATTTGAATCAGTCTCTCACCATAACAGCTTACAGTCCCCCAATACACAAACTGGACTCCCTTCCAGCCTGGAACAAATCTCCCTAGTTCCAAGTCTTTGTCTTCCAGACAATCTTCCAAGTATTGAGATGGAGTGAGAGAGAGGACAAACGACGATGCCACTGTCTCTCTTTTATACTTTCTTCCAGCTGCTAGATAGAAAGATCCATGCAGACATGAGGTCAGGCAGTCTTCATTGCATACGTGCCCTCTTCAAGGAGCCTCTCGGAGAGTGGATGCTTGTTGATGAGCCATTAATACTTCTCTGGCCAGTGATTCTTGCTCCTTTGTCCCTACTGAAAGACCAGCTGTGGGCATTTCCCAGCCTCATAATGTATTTCGGTAACACATATAGCAATACTTCATAACTTCACATACAATGATAGTACATATAATCCAATAGGATATTAATGTTCAGTAAATCGAGACTTTTTAACTGATGCCTCACCAGGTATACTTTGTACAAAACATATCATAATCATATGACAGTGGTGAATATGGGGGTTCCTGGCTGCTACTTTGAAGAACAGAGTGTCACAACCTTATGAAGAGATACTGGTATAATAATGCCCATTTGTGTGAAACATATTTAATTGCAACTATATCAGAGGAAGGATGATCATGTGGTTAAAGCTCAAAATTTGAATTGGGAGATCTAGTTTACTTACCAAATCTGCCAGAGTTCCTTTGTATCCTTGGGCAACTCACTTAATCTCTCTGTGCCTCAGTTTCCCCATCTAGTGACTTAATTATAGTGACTTAATTCTCTGGAGCAGGAACCATCCTTTTGTCCTGTGTTTGTACAGCACCTAGCACAATGGGGTTCTAGCTCCTGACTAAGACTCCTAGGTGCTGCAATAATACAAATAATTATATGTATATGTATATAATGTTATCGTTTATTTATATTATATATATATATATATAGACACATACACATCTACATTTTCACACAAATCTGAACTAAAAGACAAGGGAATTCAAAGCTAATTGAAACTCTATCCTTAGGATTACTTTCTGCCCTGATTTAGCCCCATTAAAACTTAGTGGAAGTCAATGGGATTATACTGGGTTGCAATTTTTAAGATGACATTTTGGATTTAATGTTGTAGCCCTGTTGGTCCCAGGATATTAGAGAGACAAGGTAGGTGAGATAATATCTTTAATTGGACCAACTTCTGTTCATGTAAGACACAAGCTTTCAAGCAATCCTAGTCTTGTATCTAGATATTACAGTACATACCATATAATATGCCAAACTGAAAGAGGTTGAATACCTTGGCAAAATGGGCAGAGCCTCAACTAGCATTACTCATCACAGGTCCATATATTTCAATTAATTTATGTGGATTTACATTAGCCCAATGTCTATATAGGAAAAAAATTAAAGAAAGTTTCAGCAAACATTTTTAACTGTGCTGGTTTCTTTTGACAAGTTAACTCACAAGGTTTTTTTCCCCCTCGTAACAAAAAAGTTTGGAGTGAAAATTAAATTGTGACACATTTTCAATGGGTTGCACTAGATTTAAATACAGAACTCCCATTCAATTCAGTGGGAGCTGTGTGGCTAAATCTTATGCAACTACTTGAACATTAAAGACATGTTCATTAAGTGAAACAGAGTGCATTTTGGAACAACTCTGTATTAGCTACAAGCAACAAATCCTTTTAAAACCTAGCAACCAGTTCATGGTTAAGCAGATGCTTTCCAACTAGGGCCTTTAAGAACTTTTCCTACTAAGGTTCTAAAACCTCTAAAGATTTTTAATATAGTGTTTCATATTTTTAAAATTTTGAAATACTAGTGTGCATTTCTCACCAGCTGAACATTCAAGTTATGAGTCATAATCCCTCAGCAAATAACAGATTTATTTATTAAAAAGCCACCAGCAGTGCTTTCTTGCCAGTATGTGTCTTTTCTATGAAGATCAAAAAATAAATAGTGAGTTGGAAATGAGCCATCTTTACTTAACATTTTTTGCTTTCGTTTTGGGGTCCCCCCCCAGTCAACATGTTGCCTCAGCAACCAAGGTTTCTGCTTTGAGGCAGAAGACAGATTCCTTTGGTTCAATCACGATGCAAAGCTGAAAGAAGGAAAAGCGAGACAAGCAATGAAAATTCACCATTTCATTATTTGAATATATGAATTACCCTGAGCTGCAGCCAAGCCATGGGTCTTATCCACAGTGTCCTTCAACACTTATTCAAATCCTCCAGTGCTGCAATACTTCATTTCCATTCATTAAATAATTACACCAAATTCTGTCTGAAGATAACATTCAGCTGAATTCATGTATTCCAAAACAGTTATTCCATTTAGCTAAAGCTCATATTATTACACAATGAATTGACAAAGATTTTATTTCTTTAACCAGAAACTAAAAAAGACCCTCTTTAAAACCACAGTGGAAATAATGGCAACATAGTGAGAAAACTGGAATTTAATGCTCCAAAACCTCAGTGCTTTCTTTAATCCCTTGAACATGACCTTATAAACTTGCACTCAATGCATCTCAAAGATGAAGCTCAGCGAAGTTGATTAAAAAAGGATTGTTCATGCTTACGTAAGATGAAACACACTGTTATTAATGGAAAAAGCGAAATTATAAATATAGCACTGCCTGAATCTCTCTACATAATGAGATTACATCTTAGCCTCTTTTTAAAAACACAGTACAATTAGTTTCTATGGCTCATCCTTGGTCATGTTATCACGAATGCATTACACAGAGACAGTCGGTCATATGGCTCAGAAGGAGAGAAACAGAGTGACATAGACAGAAAGAGGAGACAGCACAAATGAGTTATGAAGAGTTTATAGAAAGGAAGAGAAATGCCTCTGAAAATACAGAGGAGTGAGTGAGGAATAGGACTAGGCATTTATGAAGTCGGAGGTCCATTTACTCCGCTTTGCTTATGCACTGCTGAGCAAACCAGGATGAAATCAGAGAGCCAAATTTGTATCGTATTGTATTAGAGTATGTTTGAGTAGCCATGGGGCTGCTCTAACTCATGCCAGCTGTCTATGTTACATTTGGCCTTGTCATGGCAGGAAGGTGCCATGCACAACATGCTCACGACAATCGGAGCCAAAATGCCAGAGACAATTTAGCTAAGAAAGATGTTGCATGATATACCGAATGTACACATATTGATTACTTAAAAATTCCCAATTAGCACTTTGAAGTTTGGTAGGTTTTTGTCCTAAGATCAGGCCCAGTATTATTAAAATTAAAGTTTAGTTGGGAACCACCAACATGCATGGTTGCAACTCTCATCCTTAGGAAAAAACTTCTGCATTTGAAATTGTTTTATTAACATAGTTAGGAAAGTTATAAACACTCCAGTGCAGTAGGGTTGTTAGAGATAACACAGAATGTGCATCTGAGCATCCATATTCTCACCCCACCCCCTGCAGAACAACCTGAAGTGTTAGTCATTATCTTCCTCCTCTACCTCCTCTTCCTTGTCACCATCACAATGGTTGTCATCCTGGCACCTCCCAAGGGTTAGATCTCCCAAGGCACACGGTCCAGGATACAATTTTCATAATGTGTTATGCTGACGGGGGCATTGGATTCTTCCTAAAAGTGGCGTGGGGGCCCTGCCCCTCCTCTTGCCCTGAGGCCCTGCCCACTGGCCAAGCTGGAAGCCAGAGCCAGGCTGGGGTGCCCGGACCCCTCCACCTGCCCAGGCCCGAGAGCAGCCCCTGGCCTGTATCCCTGCCCCCCAGAATCCCCTGCCAGGGCAGATAGAGGGTTCATGGCTCCCCACAGTTACCCACATGGCTGTTACCCCGACCCAGCTCTGGCTTCTGAGGCCGAAGAGCTGCAGGCGGGTCATGATAACAGCCGCCCAGATAGCTGTGGGGAGCCGCGGACCCTCCATCTGTCCTGGGCGCCCTTGCCTCCCCCTTCTTCCCCCCCGGGCAGATTGGAGCATGCACGGCTCCCCACAGCTCCCGGGCTCCACGCACCAGGCTACAGCTTCTGGCCTCGCCGGCTGGTGAGGCCTCACTTTCAAAAGTGGAAGGGCCATGGTTCCTTGGCCCCTCCTGTTCCAGTGCTCTGCTGACGCCACTATGCCTATTGCATATTCAGGAGGGGTTTCTCCCCTTTTCCTAATTTGTATATCTTCACCATACTAATGTTGGGGTGCCATTTTCCCATAGCTTATTAATCTGTTTACCTCAAGCTTTTTAGCATATATGTCAATTAGTTACCATGGAACTCTTATGGTCAGACATCTGCTGATGGTCCTTACTTAAAATATTACAAGCTGGTATAAATTGGCATCTTGTGGTTTTCTGTCAGCAGTTTAGTCATTACAGCATTCTATTTTGTGATGTGATATATGACCTAGGGTTACTCCTGGTTAATTGCTTATGCTAAGGCTTTTGGGGCCTTGTGCCTTGTTTAGCTAACCTATTGTCTTACAGGCCTTGTAGGCTCATTACATTACTGCCTTAATTTATACCTCTGCCTTACCTAGCAAATACCTATAGGCTACAGAAAAGAAGATGGACGCTGTTGAGAGGCGTAATGGAGGTGGACCCCTGGGCAACTTCACATAAGAGACTTTGGTCAAGGAGGAAAGCTCTGCTTTCTTCATTGGTCATTCTAGATTTACTTGAAATACATGTAAAAATCGCTTAGATACTATGGTGGTGGGAACCATAGAAATGCTTGCCATAATAAAAACGTAGAAAAGCCGGAGAGCAATTTCAGATTAGATTCGCAGCCTAAATACCAGCAGACATGGAGTAATGGAGACAGAGAATGAGTAATGTGTTCCTACTTCCACATCTACATGCATTATTCCCATGAAGTTTAAAGTACATATTTTAGAAGTCCAAAACCAAACTGCTGTGGGGATTAGACCCGGATGAAATTTTTGGCACGATAATTATTTTTTCATTGGCAAATCGTCTTTTTCCAAAATCAAAAATATTTTCACAAAACATTTGTTGACATTACCACCATTTTCCACTTTTTTGTGAAGTTTTCTGATATTTTTAATCATTTTTACTAAAAATTTTCATTTAAAAAAACATTTTCTTACTGTTAAGTAAATGAAATATTTGGAAAACAACTTCAATTTTAAAATGCCAAAAAAATATCATGGCATGGACCAGGGATCGGCAACCTTTAGCACGTGGTTCACCAGGGTAAGCCCCCTGGCAGGCCGGGCCAGTTTGTTTACCTGCCGCGTATGCAGGTTCAGCCGATCGCAGCTCCCACTGGCCGCGGTTCGCCGCTCCAGGCTAATGGGGGCTGTGGGAAGCAGCACGGGCTGAGGGATGTGCTGGCCGCTGCTTCCCGCAGCCCCCATTGGCCTGGAGTGGCGAACCACGGCCAGTGGGAGCCGCAATCAGCCAAACCTGTGGGCCCGGCGGGTAAACAAACCGGCCTGGCCCGCCACGGTGCTTACCCCTGGCGGGCCGCGGGCCAAAGGTTGCCGATCCCTGGCATGGACACTTAGAAAAAATGGATGAAATCATTCTGCAAAATGAAATCAAATGTCAATATTCTGAAATTTTTCATGAAATTGTTTTCCCACTTTTCAACCATCTCTGGTTGGAATAAATTATGTGCTGTATGACACTCTCCCCAAATACGTACACCTGGAACCATAACCCCCTTGAAAATGTATCCAAGTACCAGTTCTCACATAAACCAAGCAAACAATAACATTTTCAAGAAGTAAAATCACTTCCTTGTTTTTAAATTTCATTTCTCCCATTATCTTCTCTGATTTGCCTCAAACTTCCCAGAGAAAAATCTTCTCTCTAATAGGATTACCTTTGTGAAATTTCAGGCAGATTGATTTAATTCTGATGAATTTAGGAGTAGAAGGAGGACTCAGACTTTAACATATCTCAGAAAACTAGTTGATCTTCAGTGTGGGGAGTCTAACAATGTGAGCTGCAACCAACCTGGAGCTGTTTTATTCTCAACATCATGGTTTTTGTTACCATAAACTAAAGATGTTCACAGAGACTTTTCTAACCCCTGGCTTTTAGCCAGGTGATCCAGCTATCAGATTTACTCTTTGGCCTCCCGTGCTGAGGCTCTGACTTTTCTGTCAGATTGTCAGGGTGGGTGAAGCATGTGGCAGCAGAGACTTCTGCCACTAATATGTGCCCTCTCTGCTTTCAGCTCCTCCACTGTCCTTCTGTGAGACCCCCCACCTCCCTCCAACCACATTTGTTGGAGGAATCCAATGCAAAGAGTGCTAGCAGATGAGAGAGAGGGGAAAGGAATCACAGCATTGGTATAGCGGGAGCAGCTGAGTCTGCACCCTTTATGGGAAGGTGGGGCTGACTGAGCAGGGGAGTTCCTGCTACTGGGAAAAGGAGCATGGAGCCTGGGAGACATGTAGCATCAAATGTACTGGCCTTCTCTGACTTCAGTCATAATAAATTAATACTCTTTTGCACTTGCATGCCACCTTTCTACCAAGGATCTCAAAGCACTAGAGCCATATTAAATGAGACCCACATCATCATGAGGTACAGTACATAAGAATTAACATTCTCACTTTACATTTTACTACTGCTCTGATCTGGGTTTATAGTTTTTTAAAATGTTTCCACTTTAACACCAAAGCCATTCTGGGTACTCCAAAACTACTCAGGGTATTGGATTATTGTTCCCATATATTTTTTGTTCCTTGTTTCCAGTATAATTATTATGTGTTTTGCTGAACTGCACTTGAGATCTTTTAGAAAGGCACTTTATAAACTTAATATATTGCTATTTGCCATCTGCTAGCTCAATCACTAAATAATCTAAATCTTTTAGAATAAGAGTTATTCTATTCCTCAGTATTTGGTCTGTCTCCAACATTAATAACATCTGCAAACTTGGAGATATTGTCTTCAATATTCTCATCCAGTTAATTTATGTGTGTTATGAATAACTGAGTCTTAATTCCTGAAGTCCATCACTCATTACACCACCTTTCCATATTAATTGCTGTCTGTTGCCTCACTTTTTAACCAGTTTTCCATCCAGCAGCCTATTTAATATTTATTAATCGTTGGTGTGAAATATAGTCAACTACTTTTTTGAAAATCTAGGTCTCTCTGAAGCATATGGTCTCTGTTGAAGACAGGATAATGCACTACCTGGACCAAGGATCTGATCCAGTCTGGCAATTCCTATGCTCCCAATATGTTCAAAATGTCCTTTAACTTTCATGGCAATAATAAATAGAGGTGGCCAGAAAACAATAATTCTGTTTTGTGAAAAATGTTGAGGTTTCAGCATCTGGTTTTGTTCCACACCAGGTCAAAACCAAGACCTTTAGAAAAAAAATTCCAAAAAATGAGAAACTGCTCTTACCCAAGAAAAGCCAATAGCTCAGTGTTAGGTCATTCACCTAGGATATGGGACACCCACGTTCAAGTCTCCATTCTGCCTGATTTGGAAAGGGATTTTAATCTGCATCTCCAACATCCCAAGTGAGTGTCCTGACTATTAGACTGTAGGCTATCCTGGGGTCTCTCTCCCTCTAAATTCATTCCTGGAGCTGAGGTAAACTCCCCCCAACAAAAGTTTTGTCAAAACCAATACATTTCCATGAAAAGTTTCAGCTGCATTTTCCAACAAAAAACATTAGAAAAATTCCTGTCCAGCTCCAAAAAATAGCTTTCTGTTGTCTTTTTTCTTGTTTATTTTTTTGTTAGTTTTATTAAAACACATTGTGATAGCCATCCCACCTAGATCTTAAATATGTCTTACTGTTCTGGGTAGATTTATCAGTTATTTAATTCTAACAAATTTTCTGTACAACTTTGTATTTCTTCTAAATCGGCTTAGTTGAAGTCCAGCATGTTTATATTGTTCACCACTTTAGAGATCTTTAACAGCATTTCAAATCTGAACATATGCCCAAAGAATCCTAGGCATTATGCAATTTCTACTTTATTTAATCTAAAATTGAGGCCTAACCAGACTTGATCATTAAAGACTGAATGGCAGTTTTTGTAGGAAACATGATGTTAACCTTACTTTCCTGGCTAAATTCTAACTTGAGTAATTACAAAGTGACTATCAAACCTCCCTGTCCGGCCCACACACACAAACTTTACTAACACCCTGCCTTCTCCCTCACACACAGAAAGTTTAAATTGGATTCATATTCTTCTCTATTTTTCAACCAAAGCAATTATGTAGTGTTTTGTCCACTTTGCACATTGTTCCTCCCCAGAGGCGGATGCATATCAAAGCTGGTGAAGTGATCTCATTCAGGAATAACTACTGAAATCAGTGAAGTTAAATCTGAGGCCTTGGATATATTCACACTGATTCTGATGCTGTCCTTTATGATACTGATATAAACTTTCTGTATCAACAGATTTCCTTCATATGATTTCAGTGAAAGTTATAGTGGTATATCTGTCTCTTCTAGTGATCTTTAGAAGTACGGCAACCCTAACTTGGAACACCACCACAAAAGAAAGTGACAGTAAAAATCTAACCTCAGAAGGCTGAACATAGGAATAACAGAATTAAGTTTTAAGCTGAAGCATAGATTCCCAGAAAGAACATTGAACAAGACCTGAATGAGAAATACAGGGCAACCATACAAACAAAATTTGGCTAGAGTCAAATGGTTTAGAAAAGGAGTAGTTGAGTGGAATTGGAATAGGAAGAGAAGAAAGATCTGAGTTACTTTAAATTGAGATACGTATGTATCCCTCAATATGAGGGTGTATACTACCTAGTCACTAATATTTAAAGTATATAATACCTTGGGGGGTAAGCTTTACTTCAAGGAGTTTTAAAAGCAAAAGTACAATCTTTTCATTTCAACATAGTATGATTCTGTTACTGGTCAAATTCTGTACTCATTGAAAAGAGTACATGGTGGCAGGGGACAGTCACATCTCTGCACAGTCACACCGGGGAAATTATACCAAAATGTGTTCTTTAGGAAAAATGAATTTTGCTGTGCAGATGTAATTTCAGAAGACTGTAGAAGTAATTTACTGCAGATCTGACACACAGAGTCAGTGATATTTGGTAAACAATGACTGAACATCCACATCCAACTCCAGATCGAAGTGGGGGTTGGTTTGTTTGTTTGTTTTCTTTTGTTGGGTAGGGTGCTGTGGGATGGGAAGGGAAATGTGCTTCATTCAGACTTTCCAACACAAAACACATTACTTCCTAACTAGGATTGGCCACTTTCATTAAATCAAATTAGATTTTATATGAATCAGCACATAAAAAACTAGATTTTACTTCTGCAGCTTGTCACACAAATGACCTAGAAAAAATCTTGAAATGTCTTCTGCTGATCAGTGCCTATTCCATTTTCCCTGTCTTCTGTTCCTACTCACCTCTCCTCATGCTCCAAAGACTGTTCTAAGCTACTCCCATCTCCAAACAGATTCTACTGCTTCTTCTCTGGATACTGAACTCACCACACAGGAATAAAAGGAGAAATAAAAAATACATATACTAAAAAAATTAACAGAGGAAAGAATGAAAAAATGCAGCAAAGAATATATGGGGAATGCTCTTCTGCTACTTTAATAAGTGTCAAACATACAATCTTGTTGGATTCCATTCATAATAAATAATTATTCTTTATTATGCCCTTGTACATGTACAGCACTTTTCATTTAAGTAGCTCAAAGTGCCATACCAATATTTTTAAAGCCCAGCAACATCCTTGAGAGGTACTGGGCATCAGAATTAATATTCACCATGTGTATTTTGCTCCTGCTTTATTCTACATTTATAATTTACATAAGTTAACAGTCTAAGGCTCTTTATCACAGGCTTGGGTGGCTCCTATGGCTCTTTTCTGCAGCTTAAGTCCTCTCCACAGGTTTGGCTGTTATTAATTTCCTTCCCTTGGGAGCCATCTTTCCCAGACCCTAGATCCTTTTGCCAACATGCTAAGTGACTAGGATTCAGAGTTATGTGGCACTGCCAACCAGACTTCTACCCCACATTGTACCTCCCAGGTCACTGTTCCCATTCCTTTCAGTACTTTAAGCCCATAAAAACCAGGAGCTCACTGGGACACTAGAGAGCTTCAGTCCTGCCTGTACACCTTAGATGACAGGAAGTGGGAGGAAGTTAGAGGAAAGGTAGAAGTGTGTCCGGTCAGAAGCCCTGGCTCTGCACCTCTCTTTCACTGCTACTTCAAGTGAATACATTTTCCACAGGAAGCTGCTAATACGTGTAGGAATAGGACTTTCTTTGGTGCTTCTTGCCAACCATAGTCTCTCAAGTGGTTCTCCACTACAAAGCATCTTAAAAATAAAGCCCTTAGGCAAAATAGCCTGCATCTCCCATTACTTTCAATAGGACTGAAGGCACAGTCTCACCTCAGTCAAGATAGCTGCCATTTCCCTATATCATTTGCACATGGAAGGGAAGCTACCCTTAGTAAACACAGCCACCATCTGCCATTGTTTCTTTGATTAAGCCACGCTGCCCTGCGGGAAGCTGTCCATCGACTTGTGCTCTATGATTATGGAACAGGAAACTGAAGATGCAGGGGAATGAAAACCAAAGGCTGACTGATGGTTTACAAATGGAGACTAAGGAGGGTGCCGGGGAATGTTGGGTACAGAAGAAGTATGAGGAGTGCACAGCAGGCAGATTAAGGGGAGACACAGGAGAGAAGCTGAGGAGTGATCAGGGAACGTGGAGGATAGAAGATAACTGAGGAGAGACTTTTGGGGAAAATGGAGGGAGGATGAGTTTAGCAAGAGACCTCCACGACAAAAGTCATATAATTACTTATCATGTAATTTATTACAAATTGATTGTTCATTTGTTCCAATATCTTTCCAGGTATTGAAGTTAGGATGACTGGTCTGTAATTCCCCAGGTCTTCTTTGTTCCCCTTTGTTCCCCTGTACAAGATAAGTATTATGTTTGCCTTTCTCCAGTCTTCTGTGACCTCACCCATCCTCCATGAATTCTTGAAGATAATCACTAATGGTTCCGAGATAGCTCCAGGCAGCTCCTTAACTACCCTAGAATGAATTTCATCAGGCCCTACCAATTTGAATACATCTACATTATCTAAATACTTTTCAACCTGTTCTTTCCCTATTCTGGCTTGTATTCCTTCCCCTTTGATATTAATATTAATTGTGGTAAGTATCTGATCACCATTGATCTTTTTATTGAAGACTGAAGCAAAACAGGGCATTAAACACTTTAGCCTTCTTGATGTCATCTGTAATTAGCTGTCTTTCTCCACTAAGAGGAGGACCTAACTCTTTCATTTGTCTTTCTCTTGCTCCTAATGTATTTACAGAACCTCTTCTTATTGCCTTTTACGTCCCTTGCTATGTGCAATTCATTTTGTTCCTTAACCTTTCTGTCCCAACATGCTTGTTCTAGACTTTTGGACTCATGCTTAGCAATTTGTCCATGTTTCCACTTTTTGTAGGATGCCTTTTTGGTTTTCCTGTCATTAAGAGCTCCTGATGAAGGCACGTTGGCCTCTCACTACTCTTCCCATCCTTCCCTCACATTGGGATAGTTTGCTGTTGTGCCTTTAATATTATCTCTTTGAGAACCTGCCAGCTCTCCTGAACTCCTTATTGCCTGTTTTCCCATAAAGTCTGCTTTTTTGAAGTCAATTGTCTTTATTCTGTTGCTCTCACTCCTTCCTTTCCTTAAAATAATGAAATCTCTCATTTCATTATTACTTTCATCCAACCTTCAGATCCACAACCAATTCATACCTGTTAGTCAGAATCAAGTCTAACTGCTGTCCTCCTGCGTACTTCCTCCACCTTCTGAAACAAGAATTTGCCCCCAGTATAGTCCAAGAATGTATTGGACATTTTGTGTTTACCATATTACTTTTTCAACAGATGTCTGGGTGGTTAAAGTCTCTCACTTCAACCAGGTCTGGTGTGTTTTGACTATTTCTGTTATTTGTTCTAGAAATGCCTCATCTCCCTCCTTCTCCTTATTTTGTGGTCTACAGTAGACCCCTCTTTTCTCCCCTTTTATTTTCACTTAAGGCCTTCAACTGGTCTGCCTCTCACTTCCATCTGAACCTCAGAACAAGTGTATATATTCTTCATGTATAACAGAACACCTCCTCTTTTTTTCCCCGCCTGTCCTTCCTGAACAAGTTATAGCGCTCGATACCAATATTCCAATCATTAGAATTAGGCACCACTGCCACGTGTCAATGTGATGCCAATTATGCCAGGGGATTTAGCTTATGCACATTGTAGTTCTTCCTATTTATTTCCCATACTCTTTGCATTTGTGTATAGTCATCTAAGATGTTGAACAGATTCCCCCACTGTTTTCCCTCTTGTTGCGCTTATGACCCTATTGTAGTTTGCCATTTCTCCCCTTGTACCTCTGCTCCCCACACAACCCCTAGCCCTCTGTTAAGGTCATCTATTCTTTCCTTTCCCCTTTTAACCAGGAACAGATGTAATTGTTTGGATGCAAGGGCCTGAATTTCTTTTTCCCCACCCAACCAACCCTTAGTCACAACTTACTGCCTCACACTGAACTCAGCCCTATTATTTGCAGGTACACACCAAGATAATAGATAAATATGCTAGATTGATATTTCTGCAAAATTGATCAGCCCAGAAAAAGTTGTTGATATTTACATTTAACTTTTTCTCATTAGGTTTCAGAACTCAAACCCAAATGTGAAGAATAGGGCAGTTCATACCTTACAGTGTGTATATAGTATTTCAGGCTTCCTGCAGGCTGAGGTAGACAATACCAATTTTGTACTGATTTACAGCTGGTTAATCCTTGAAGGCTATCTCCACATCTCCCTGCTTGTGTGCTTCTGCCTTTTTTGCTAATATATCAAAGACCTCTTCAGAAAGCCAAGGTTTCTCGTGCTACCCCATTGGAAGCCAATTGTTTCAGAAGGGGCTTGTGATACGTGTTACGTGTTACCACTTCAGGCAATGATTCTCCATGGAGACGTGAAGGGTTGCATGACTTGACCCTACCTGGCATCGCCCACTGGACCATCACAGAGATTCGTGGATTTGCAGGATTGAGCCAGATCTGGGAACTTCACTCTACAATGCTTGATATCATGCTATAAACCTTGGACAGTCTAGCTGGCACAATGGTCCTCAACAGACATGATAATGATGATGATATCTCCACAATAAAAAGGACTAGAGAAACTTAAAAAAAAATGGAAATTGGGTACCTATAGTTAGAACTCTACATCTACAATTCACCATTTACATAGAAGTGGCCTGATTCTCAGAGTACTGAGTAACCATAGACTCCATTGGAGGCAGGTTGTGTTTATTTAGTTGATTAAACATCTATTTAGGGGTCCAGTTAAAGGCTCTTATTATTAATATTGACCTTATTTATTTTTCTTATTGGAAAACTTAGATTCAAGGGCACATTTGTGTAACATCTTTATTTTTAAAAGATCAATTATGCAGCTGTGTATGAGACTGCACACTCACTTTACACAACAGGCCCTGGTTACTGATGCACTGTGCTCTTCTGCTATAAATCTGTAGGCAACAAAAGTTCTGTGGCAGGAAATTGTCTAAAAAAGATTACATAAAAGGTCTTAAAGTCTAACTTTTATGATCTTACAAGTGCTTTTACAA
Source organism: Trachemys scripta elegans (assembly GCF_013100865.1). Classification (NCBI taxonomy): domain Eukaryota; kingdom Metazoa; phylum Chordata; order Testudines; family Emydidae; genus Trachemys; species Trachemys scripta. The sequence continues at coordinate 264,648,269 of NC_048298.1, forward strand.
TGAATACAATACAATATATAGGGCAAAATCATTTCCACATGGAAAGAACAGAAAAAATAAAATACATTTCTGTCCCTGAAGATAATTTCGTTTTTTTTAAAAATGATGATTTACGTCTTCTGACCTTTGACAAATCAGTATTTACTAAAGGCTGATGGATTTAATATTTCTCAACACATGACACTTTTGTTTTCATTGAATATTGTGCAATAAATACCTTCTTCTCTATATTATTTATTGATTTAGTTAGACCTACATTTTCCTCCCCTGAATACTTACTAAACAGAGCTGTTGTTTTTTTGAATTGATTTTGCTGTCTCAGCCACATTGAGGCATAGATGCTTTTTTGGCTTCCATCTGAATGAACAATTTCCTAGTTAGACACACTGGATTTGGAGTTGGGTCAATAAAAGCTTTACTGTGTCCTTTCTCTTTCCTCACAGAGCTCACAAAAGAGAACTAAATTCCATTCATCCTTTCATTGGCCACTGTGGAATCTTTACCAATGCAGTACTGGCTTGGATGAGGAAACATGGCAAGAAATTGGAAGAAACACAAATAGGAATTCTCTATTTCCCATGCTCACTACCCTGAAGATCTGTTGCCACTGGGGATGCATATGAATTTCCTGCACTTTAACTATTTGTCTTTGCCACCAAATTGCTTTCGAAGTGTTAGGTATCAAAAGAAGGTTTAGCTTAATCCTGCTGAATCTTATGTGGTTAACTGTAAGTTATTTACAAAGAACCCATTTTGAGTGGTTCTTGGCAATTTAAATGTAAAGGATTGTAGAACAGGTTTCAAGTGTGGAACTCTTTTCCCACTTTTGAAAAACTAAGGCTTAGACATATCAGGCTAATAAAATGTTTTAACTCAGTAGTCTTTGTGGATTGCACACATATTTTCCCCAAAGGTTCAGAAGAATTACATAGCTATTTACATTAATACAGTTAACTATTAATCTTATTTATTAAATGCATAATAAAACAAATAAATTATTCCAGTACAGCCAGAAGATTGATTTGAGAACCTAAGGAGTCAAAGTTGTCTATTAATAAAGTTTTTTTTATTATTATTCTAACACGTACAGCTCTTAAAGACAGCTTTCTATAGGGACCGCCAGAGGATACAACAACACATTGTTATCTCCTATGTGAACCCAGGTGTAACAAAAAAGATGTTGGTCAGAAGGAAGGAGGGGAAGAAATAAGGAGGAAAGGCCTTGGGAAGAAAGAAAGTTGTAAATCTTATCTGGATTAAGACTGGAAATAAGGGTGTATTTACAGTTACTGCTGACTAAAGAACATACTACTTTATTGTTGGAGCTACATACTTAAAATGGTGATACAACACATACCGGCAAATAGGAAGTAAGGGAAAAGGGCAAAGCATGGCTTCAGCCCATAAAATTCTGAGTCACTCGGCCAGCACATCCCTTGGCCCGCGTCGCTTCCCACCGCCCCAATTGGCCTGGGACAGCGAACTGCAGCCGCGGCCAGTGGGAGCCGCGATCGGCTGAACCTGCAGACACAGCAGGTAAACAAACCGCCCCAGCCCACCAGGGGGCTTACCCTAGCGAGCCGCGTGCCAAAGGTTGCTGATCCCTGAGCTAGACCATTTGAAGCTGGATGGTATGGAGAAGCCTGAATATGTTTAATCCCAGTGTAGGTACGCAGCGTCATTCTTGCCTTTGCTAGTGGATTCAGTCCTGCTTAGCCCCATTGATAAGTATATTAATTAATCACATAGCTGAAGCCCCTGTTTCTACTTCCAGGTGTACTGACTGATTGTTTAACTCTACTCTTACTTAATAAGGTTCTACTTTCTTCCCTTTTATATAACACACAGTGTGTGGCTCTTCCTCTGTCTCTTCCTTCTCCCTCAGGAAAAAGGCCCTGTGCTTCCTTCTTTTTCCTCTGTAATTATGAGGTTTAACTGCTTGGCTTTAATATACTGGTTAATAATTCCCTTTGCATTTCCTTGCTAAGTGTCCAACCTGGAGGCATTTATGACACTGGGCCATTTTATATTTCCAAATGGATGCCCAATGAGCTAATCCATAGCGGAAACTCCCTTCAGGAGCCTGAACACCCTTTTTGTTAGTTTTGCTTTTTGTTTTTAGAATCAGTATTGTGCAAATGCAAATCTTGTAAATTTTTCACTGCTACGTCCATTGCTGTTGCCAGTTCTACTGCTTTGAGACAGGTCAAGATCCCTTCTGCCAGCAACTGCCTTTGAGTTTTTTCATCATTAATACCACAAGCTAATCTGTCTCGCAGACAAGACATTTCCAAATGAACAATATATTCAGTTAGCTTTTTAAGCTCAGCCACATACAGTGATACAGATTCACCTCATCCAGTTATGAAACTTAAAATGTTCCACAATAATGCTGGGCTTTGGAGTACAGTGCTCAGTTAAGATCCTTTGCAGTTCTTCTAGACTTCTCTCTCCTGATTCCTGAGACTGTAACAAACTCCTTAAGAGTGAGTAGGTTTTACTGCCAAAGACACAGAGAAATATTAATTTCTCTTTTCCCTCATCTCTAATCTAGTTTGTCAGAAAACAGTGGTCCAATCTTTCAACATATTGCTGCTGATCCTCGCTGCATTAAACTCTTCCATTTCCCATAAGATGCTTGTGATGCTTTGGGGATTCAACTCAGACATGTAAGGGGTTGTGTCACCAAATGCTCTGCAACTCTGAGTGCATTAAGCACTATGCTGCTGTGGCTAACAACCCTGATACCAACAGCCTGCATACAAGCACACTGTTCACCCTGGTCTCCACCATCCGGTTACTTTTTGCAGTGACCCCAACACCCTCCCAGGCCTGAATTTCCCCAAAACCATCTGTCCTGTGACGATCTTCTAGGGTTTCCAGAATTGTGAGTTACTGTGTTACCTTTCTCAGCCTCAGCAAGTGAGAGTTTTTCTACAGCTAAGCGGTGTGAAATTAATATTCCATGATGCACCAGCTTGTCTGCCTTGCCAGCAAACTCTTCAGAACTCCGCCAGTCCAATCCTTGACTTGCAGGGAACAACCAATGAACCCCAACTCACAAGTTCTAGAGAGGCATTTTCCTGGAGTGTCCATTCCTCTCCTGGAACACACATGGAAATTATTAAGTTAATTACTCTACTTCAGTTCATTTAATTGAGGTTTGACAAACACTCTAATTTCAACTGCAAAACTGAACTGGTTTAAAGTAAAACAAGTTTATTTAACAAAAAGACATAGAGTTAAATGTTATCAAGTATAAAGAATAAAGATAGAAAGGGTTACAAGCAAACAAAAGTAAAAATACATTTTTAAGACTAAAACTTAATTTCAGCAAGTTACAATCTTTGCCTAAGCAGATTTCTTACCTAGACTCAGTTCACAGAAAATTCAATGCCCTGGTCAAAGGACCCACTGTTCTGTGACATCACAAGCTCTGGCCCTTTAGTCCCCCAAGTGCTGGATAACTATGGGGTCTTCTACCATTTCTTTTTATAGTCCAGTAAGCCTTTGAAATGTATTCTTTGAAAAGTAAGCTTGTGTCTCCTTCTGGGGTGTAGACACCATGTTGTCTTCCTAAAGTTCATTGACCCTGCTTCAAGAGGCAGAAAGGCTGCTCTTGGTTCAGTCTCCATCGAGATTGTTAATCCTTCCCCACTTGCTCTGCTGATGGCTTTGTTTACTTTACATGTAAATGTGCTTTTCTTTGTCTTTGGTCACGTGTGCCTAATTTACATCGGAGACACATTCAAGCAGGTGGAACCACATTCCTTTGTCTAGGGCAGGGTATTTTATGTCTACCAGGCACACATGTTAACAATATAATTTCAGCATATGTTTATAATTTTGCATATGTTACCCATATGTAAACCACACAATAATATTAGTGATTAGTGAGTTATAAATTTTACAATGATACATACAATGACATGCCACCTTTTGGGTATATACCATGACAACAGTGTGTTAGGTGTAGTGAGTGTATCAGGCCTAAGAATCATAGAAGATTAGGGTTAGAAGAGACCTCAGGAGGTCATCTAGTCCAACCTCCTGCTCAAAGCAGGACCAACCCCAACTAAATCATCCCAGCCAGGGCTTTGACAAGCCTGACCTTAAAAACCTCTAAGGATGGAGATTCCACCACCTCCCTAGGTAACTCATTCCAGTGCTTCACCACCCTCCTAGTGAAATAGTTTTCCTAATATTCAACCTAGAACTCCACCACTGCTACATGAGGCCATTGCTCCTTGTTCTGTCATCTGCCACCACTGAGAACAGCCGAGCTCCATCCTCTTTGGAAACCCCCTCCACATCTTTTCTGTAGGGGGGGGCCAAAACTAGATGCAATACTCCAGATGTGTCCTCACCAGTGCCAAATAGAGGGGAATAATCACTTCCCTCGATCTGCTGGCAATGCTCCAACTAATGCAGCCCAATATGCCACTAGCCTTCTTGGCAACAAGAGTACTCTGTTGGCTCATATCCAGATTCTCATCCACTGTAATCCCCAGGTCCTTTTCTGCAGAACTGCCGCTTATCCAGTTGGTTCCCAGACTGTAGCAGTGCATGGGATTCTTCCATCCTAAATGCAGGACTCTGCACTTGTCCTTGTTGAACTTCATCAGATTTCTTTTGGCCCAATCCTCCAATTTGTCTAGGTCCCTCTGGACCCTATCCCTACCCTCCAGCATATCTACCTCTTCCCCCAGTTAAGTGTCATCCATGAACTTGCTGAGGTGCAATCCATCCTATTGTCCAAACCATTAATGAAGATGTTGAACAAAACTGGCCCCAGGACCAACCCGCTTGATACTGGCTGCCAACTAGACATCGAGCCATTGATCACTACCCATTGAGCCCAATGATATAGCCAGCTTTCTATCCACCTTATAGTCCATTTATCCAATCCATAATTCTTTAACTTGCTGGCAAGAAAACTGTTATTAGACCGTATCAAAAGCTTTGCTAAAGTCAAGGTATAAAGAAGAGTTGATGACACAGAGTAATGAGTTGTGGGACTCTGTGCCACAGTGTCAGTCTATGTTTTCTCCTCATTGCCAATTTTGTATAGGGACTCCCAAAGCATACAGTAACTCACCATCTACTTACAATTACTGCAGACTAAAGAACATGCTGCTTTATTGTAGGAATTACATACTCAAAATGACAGTACAACCCCCAACAACAAACAGGATGTAAAGTCTACGGGTGAAGTATGGCTCCAGCCCATAATACTCTGAGTCAATCAGTTAACCCTTAATATCCACTTTACTACAGATAGTCCATTTCAAAATAGAATGTTGAAGAACACCATCAATTTGAAATCTAATCAGTTTAATGAAATCAGTGATGCATTAAGTTCCCCCTTTTAATGTTTTTACAATCATGTTTTCCTGTTATTAAAATGTTCTCTCTTCCTTTGTTGCTGCATGGATGACCCAAACCAAACAAACAATGGGATGAGATCCTGGCTCAACTAATGACAATCATAGTATTCCCATCGACTTAATGGGGGCCAGGTTTTCACTCCAAGGCCTCAATCCTGCACAGTGATCCCAGCAGGTGGACTCTTGCACCCACCCAGAGTCCCATTAACTCCAATGGGACTAAACCAGAAACCCATCCTGCTACTGCATCTGTGTGCACAGACTGGTGTTCGCATGCAGCCAATTTAAGTCAATCTGCCTGCATGGCTTCAGATGCAGGAGTAGGGCCTAAATATATAGAGAAATGCAGTGAAACTGATTATGTACTGCCAAAGCCACAAAGAAACCAAGTGAAAAAAGAGGAACCTCTCTCTCTCATCTCTTCCATTGCTTCTACAGCTATCAGGTACAAAAATTTCAGTCAAAAGTTTGATTTATAAATTGACTATATCCCTTTAAGTAAATGCAGCTTATAGGCCTTATAACTTAGTAAAGGATACAATAAGTGAACATGAAGCCACAGAAAAAAATTATTCATCTTCAGCATCCTAATCTATATCTCTAATCCCTTGATTAGGAGAGAGAGAGAAATAACCAGGGTCATTTTTTTAAGCTGACATTTTAAACATTTTCTTTCAGCACCTGTGATCTGAACTCACTTTTAATAGGATTTTCAGTCCATTAGATAGATCATTAAGTGATGCCTCTGCCTCACAGGAGCTCTGATGTGTTAAGATTTACTCTTTAACTTGTTAAACTTGGCTGTAGAACCTCGAGTTTTCCCCTCTCTTTTTCATGACAAAATAAGCATTTCCAATGAGAATGGGATTCAGGGAGGTACGGTAATTTGGATAGTCATTGGAGAGACTGAAAGGATCCTGTGCTATAACACTCCCTAGACTCAGGTCACAGCATAAAAGGATGCTGAGCTCCGTCATTTTTTCCTTGTCAATTATTTTGGAATCAGTCTGAAAGATCTGATCACGAGGCTTTGTTGGAATTAAATGTCCATCGCTGTAACTTTATAACTTCAATTTTAAGATGGACCTAAACTGGACACCCAGATCTGAAATACCCTACAATTCAGAACAGTGAAGATTTAGATCTCAGCTTCTCATCTTGGGCTATTTTCTATAGTAGTACCAACAAAACCCAACCCTAATAATTCAAACTTCATGTGTTAGACCACAAAAATCATGAGATTGGCTTAAAAATCATGGGATTAAGAAAAAAGCGTTAAATTCTATTTTTTCCTGCTTTCCAGTTTCTGAGCCTGTAGGGTTCATTCATGTTTTTAAGCTTTTTTCCACAATCAGAAGGGGTCAACACTTATTTTCTTTAAAAAGTAAAAAAAAAGCTGAGATCCTCATGTAATCAAATGATTCCACTAGACGGGTTTTATGGAAAACTCCTTATATTGTGAGACCTGACAACCTCATATGAGTCTAAGTGAGAACTCAGGCTTACAACATCCTTTATACAGGAAAAAAATATATCTGAATCTGGATTCAAATTTCACAGCTCAGGGTTGTAACTCTATGATGAATCCAAACTGCCACTCTGTTCTGAATTTTGGGAAGGTTTGGCTTCACATCCAGAATCAAGTTTCACAGCTTTGGTCTGTCTATATAATGGATCCAAAACAGAACCTGGCTCTCCAGGTGGCTGCCTCTTAGGGCTGAGTCCACCTCATACCTAACCCAGTGTCCATTCAAACTGAAACCCTTCAAGAAGACTGCACACCCTAGGTCTATGTTACCCGAACTATAGTTTGTGCAACAACTTAGGATCCCTTAAATGGCAGTAGTAAAACACTGGCACAGGCACTGAATAATGATCAGACTATAATAAGTAAAGGGAAATGCTGATCATGACTGCTGCAAGATAGGACTAGAGATTGAGCTACCAAAAGATGCATGCAAGTGACTTGAACAGTGCAGTTCCACCTAGATAGAAAAAAAGGTTTGCAGAGTGATATATCTGATCCCCATATTTATTAATTCCCGGTATCCTTAATTTCTCTGCAAAGCAACAATCTTTTCCCAGAAGAGGACACTCAGTTCTGCAAGTTTCAAAAAACACTTGGATATGCAATAAATCAGAGGCAGAAGAAAAAAAATCAGAGACTACCTTTCAAACATAAAGCAAAAAAAAAAAGCTAAAAGTCAACTTATTATTTAAAAGGTCAGTTTCAAACTCTGACATGCTTTTCTAATTTTAAATCCCTGTCTTTTATATGGTATGCATATGTAGAAGGACAAATAAAATAGATATACTTAGGTGTTCATCATATGTGTTTTATTCAAGAAACAATAGGTGGTTCATGCTTAAGGCTGTATAATTAATGTCTTGGCATTATGAAAAACTAGCCAAAGAAAAATTAAAGACTTTGGGTGAAATCTTGACTTCATTGAAGTTGGATGGCACAATTTTCATTGACTTCACATGGAGGCAGAACTCCTCCCTTATCCTCTAGCAGGTAATTTTTAAAGGTAACTTTGGTTGGAGATCTCACAAGTTCAAGATTAGGGCCAATTTCTGACTCTGGATGCATGTGCAGCTGCCATGAAGACAACAGTGCCTCTGAACGCAGACTCTTGCCCCTAATGTTTAAGAATATTAACACTGACAGATGGATTATTTAAATATAAAAAAGTCAAACTAAACTCAGATTATGGGAATCTCTCTTTGATGGTAGGCAGATGCCAGGGAGCCTGATAATGCAACGTGGATTTTTTGTTATTAGGTCCCTATTTAAAAGTCTGCCCAAGATGTTTGAGGCTAAAATTTGTTACCACAGGGGCTGGTCAGTATTCTATATAAAATGAACTGATGGTCTCAGGCTAGTTCTTACAATATAGCTATATGCATGGCACAAACCCCCATCTTTATAGAGGAGATTGTTTTACATTTGTCAGCTCTGAAATTTCTTGCATTTCATCTGAAGCATCTGGTTCTTAGATACAGGATACTAGACTACGTGGACTACATACAGTGGCTCTCAACCTTTCCAGAGTACTGTATCCCTTTCAGGAGTCTGATTTGTCTTGTATATCCCAAGTTTCACCTCACTTAAAAACTGCTTGCTTACAAAATCAGACATAAAAATACAAAAGTGTCACAACACACTATTACTGACTTCACTAGTGCTTTTTATGTATCCTGTTGTAAAACTAGGCAATATCTAGATGAGTTGATGTACTCCCTGAAGGACCCTGGCGTATCCCCACTGGTATGCATACTGCTGGTTGAGAACTACTGACCTTGACCACTGGTATGATCCAATATGGCAATTACTATATTACTATAACATGGGCCCAAATCCTTCAAACATAGATGCATGCCACTAAAGTTCTCACATTTGCAAGTGTTGCTGAAATGGGGTCCATTTCTTTTTAGACAAAGGACTGAATGAGAATAAAGACCACTTTCTGTTTACTCCAGGCCCTAACCTTAGTATGGCTGAAAACACACTAGCATAGTTTCACTGAACACTATGGATAGTGTGGAAAACCACATTTTAGTTATCTTATAAAATTACCTAAGGCTATGTGTAGCTAGAATTTTTTCTTAAAATTATCTTCTTTTGTTACCACCAATACTAGCAATGGTGAGGGCACTAGTGTAGAACAGCAGCTGGCATTATTCTAATCACGTCATCCAGTCCCGCTTAGAGTACATGTCTATATTAGAATAATAGAATCATAGAAATGTAGGGCTGGAAAGGACCTCGAGAGATCATCTAGTCTAGAGCCGTGCTGAGGCAGGACCAAGGGGCAATTAGAGATGGAGCTGCACTGTTGTGTTAGCAAAAGTAGGGAATTGAAGAAAAAAAGTTTAATGCAGAAAAGACCAGAGTGGGCAGGCTATAACTTGGGTTAGTTAGTACAGTTCTCACAAAAATTCCTGGTCACAATGGTCAAGAAAACCATGTGGGAATCCAGAACAGTTGTGATTAATCAGATGCTCAGTAATGAGTTAGCAAAGATCAGTGTCATGAAGATTGTCTGGCAGGTCGGTGGACAATTAGGGAAGAGTGTGTTGTAAAGAGCTCCTGGAGCTCTGGAAGGAATAAGACATTAAAGGGCAGTTGGGAGAACATATTGCAACCCACTACATGCTAAAGCCATAGACCCTTGATAGCTAAGGCAACTACAGTAACTGCTATTATATTCCTGTCACAGTACCAGGGACTGTGTGAGACAAGAGCTGGTAAAACGCCATGCTGGAAACCCCACAAAAGACTGACATTTACACTGATGGTAGGAGTGGGATCCTGTAAACATCCCCAATGGTGTGAGGAAGACCCCAATTGGGGAATTCGGATGGTAGACTTTTGGTGAGCAAGATGACAGAATGCTATCCAATTAACAGAAATGTGTAGCCCTGACAATCCAAGTGCTCTCTTGAGTACTGAGGAGGGGCGTTGACACAGAAGTTCAATGGGGTGATGTTGAAGCCCATTTCCATGTCCAGGAACTATATGGGGGATGGCAGAGGCCTGGACAACTGGATCAGTATTTTGAGCAGGCTATAAGAATAAATGGCTGAGAGGGGGTCACAAAACTGTATTTTCTGGACCTACTACGCTAATGATAATCAATGGAACAAGCATCTATCAAAGATACCCTACTTGACTGAACCACAGAACACAAGGTTGAACAGCCTTAAACAGAGACTAAAGAAAAAAGGGGTGGCGGAGCTCTGATAATAATTTTGGCTGTGGCTTCTGGTGTCCTGCCATCGGAGCATTCCTAGGCTGTGTGGACAAAAAGTGAGATTGATTGACCCAGGGCCTGTTTGTGACCCATGTATCTGGAAGGGAGATGTGAATAGTGCTTCAAAAAAAGAAACCTAAAGGACTGGAAAAAGCCATCACAATTGCTGCAAGATGGAGCTAGCCATAGATGATACAGAGGAAGGGGGCTCAGGTGCCTGTACATAGGCTTGTGACATCAACCTGGAGGCAAGTTTTTCCTAAAGTAAGGACATGAGATTCAGACACTCAAGAACTGACAGTGATTATGAGGGCACAGAAATGTGACATTAACCAGTTCAAAGCAGAGAAGATCCAAGGTCATGAGCCCCACAACTCAACAAAGATAGGTGGGGAGAAGACAGAGACATTGGAAATAACTTAGAAAACAACCAAGGAATCAAAGAGACTGACAATGTTGGAGCTATGGCAGGCCAGGCCACTGCATCATGGACATGTTCTCTTAAAGACAAGCCCAAAGAGGGGATCAAGAATAGAGCTGGGAGGGAAACACTTTTCCTGTCCCATGAAACTTTGAGATTTTGAAAATTTCCCCACTCCAAAACATTGTGAAAGAATTGCCAATAGCCTGATAGCTAGGGCACTCCCCTAGGATGTGGAGACCCAGGGTGAACTGCCTCCTATGGAACTGGAACTTGGCCATGGGTCTCCCACATTCCTGGCCAGAGCTCTAACTATCAGGCCACTGGCTAAGCTAGGACAGGGCTCTGTCTCAATCTTCCACTTTGTTTACATAATTAAATACCCACGGGGGAAGCAGGGAGACTGATGCTATAGCCGAGTAGTCAGGGCACTCACCTGAGATACAGGAATCTCAGGTTCAATTTCCTAATCCACATTAGGCAGAGCAGAGACTTGAAACCAGGTCTCCCACATCCCAGTGAGCACCCCACCCACCAGACTATTGTCTAGTATTTTCAGTTTCAATGAACTGGCATTTTCCAACAAATGTTTTGTTGAAAAAATTCCCAACCAGCTCTAGTCAAGAATGAAAATCCTGACACTTGAACTAGGAGTGCCGGAGAAAGATAACCAGATTGTTTATGAAAGGAGACCCATTCCTGACCTCTCAGATCAGCAGTCACCATACAGAAGAGGAGAATCATTGCAACAACAGTCTCAGATGAATCACTGCACAACAATCTGAGAAGCGGATATGACTTAATCAAAAGGAATTACACCAGAGAAGATGTGTCTGTGCACTGGAATAAAATAACACACAGAAATGCTGGTGCCATGTGGAAGATGGACATACTGTGGAGTTTGATGTGCTAGAAGGGTGAAGCAGCTTTGACTATCACAGGACCTGCTAAGTATCAGAGGGGTAGCCGTGTTAGTCTGTATCCACAAAAACAATGAGGAGTCCGGTGGCACCTTAAAGACTAACAGATTTATTTGGGCATTAAGGTGCCCCCGTCTCCTCATTGCTTTTGAGGACCTGCTAAGATATTGGTACATGGCAGTACATATTTGCAGGGCCTAAGCACCATACATACAATCCACATTAGAGAAACCAGCCAACAGAACTACCAGAATGACAAGGAGAAGGACCAAGGAGCTCTTAGAATTCTCAGGAGACAAGCACTTCAGCGACTGGAGCAGGGATGACTCAAGCACAAGGACCTCAGTAACTGGGAATATGTCCAGATAAGGGATTGGAAAGCAGAAGTCCTAAGCTTGCTGAGACATTGGAAAAGGATGGATTTTCTGTGACTTCTTTCGTTTGAGACTATTCTACACCTTGAACAAGGATTTTTGGGTGTGAGATTAGGGATGGATAGGAATGTGGTCGGGTACCACAATTAGAGAATACATAGAAAAAGGTGACCTTACTGAGCCAGTACAGAAATGCTACTAATGGGCAAGATGGCACAAGTCTGTAAAGAGCTTGACCAAGTCCTGCTCTGCCAGTGACCCCTGTAAAGCTGTTGGCTCAGTTGGAACAATACCCATTTTACATCCACATTGATATGCAGACCCAGGCTTTGGTCTGAGGGTCAAAAGGAGCCTTTTGGGTCAAGAATCCGTAATAGATTACTTGTGATAAGAGGACATATCATTTTTGGAGGAGAGGGTAATGCAATGAATCAGAAGAGCAGTGATGGTTCAGCTACTGCTGCAGCTCTTTTCCTCCGACTGGGGAGAAGATGGGTCATGATAGCATGGTATTTGGAAAGCATGGGTCACAAAGGCAGAGTGTTTGGTTCCCTGGGAGGGGTGTGGCATTTGAAGGCAATTGGTGAGTGGGATCTACTAGTTGTTAGAGGAGCTTAGCAGGTGAAGTGTCTAGAGCACTGGCCTCAACCAAGAAGTGGTCAGGGTTGAGGTACATTGTCAGGACAGCATGGGAAACTTGGCGACATGTCATGTCTGTTCCATGCACAGATGACTTCAGAGACCAATCCAGACAATTAAGAACCTTTCACAAGCAACGTATTCACTTTAAAATCTTAAATTAAAAAAGACAATTCATCTAAGAATACTGCAGTGATACTACAATGATGAGGGCCATATAAATAGATAAGTAAAGACTCCACAAAGCATTCACAAACCGACTAGATTCAACAATGCATCACAAGAAAAACACCACTACCATCTCAGAAGCACAAAAGATGGCTGAAGCAACAGAACTGAATCTAACCATAGCAATTCAACTAGTAATTTGTGTTTTATTATTTTGATATGAAGGGGAAGAACACACAGAACTGTACTTTTCCAAAGACAAACTTCACTTTAGTGAAAAAAAGCAGTAAATAAATAAAAAAATAAAAAAATAAAAAACAGCTGTTTGGCTTAGGGGAAGAAAAAGCTTTCCCCAGTGACAAATTTAAAATCAAGAGGAAATTGCCTCCAAAAAATAAGGTGGAGACAGCCAACTTGATTGTCTCTGAACTTACATAAAATAGCTTGAGCATCAAAGGAGAGGAAAAAGGAATGTCCCTCAGGACCAGGAGGCCATAGAAACCATCCAGAGGGAACAAGAGCAAGAGGGAAACATAATGCAGCCCTTACACAAATAACATTTTTCTAAGTTCCCTGTTAAACTCCTGCATTATTCATATATCTCTTCTGTTGTATAGTTGCAGTTTGTATTTATGGAGGTATCCCAGATCTTCAGGAAAAAAAGGAGTTTTATGTCTTGCAGTTCCCACTGGGCCACTACCAGCATTCCAGAGAGAAAGGAAGGAAAACTAAAGAAGTGAGATGTTACACTACAGAGAATTCTCTAGTGCAAATGAGAATTCAGTATAATCTATTTCCCTATAATAAAGACATGAAGAGAACAAACCACTGGCTCAGAAGAGAATAACATCCCAGCAACATAGACCATTCTCTTGACTATGCTGATGAAACAAACAGAAGATGTGTGAGGTTAAAGATCAATGTGCTAAACCTCTGCACACCCAAACACAGTCAAGAACAATACAATAATCAGAACTTATTCAATAAGATTAATTGTAGATATTCAAAATATAAACATTTAGGACAATACTTCGCCCTTAGATATTTGCAAGCTTCAATTTATTCCAACACTCAGCAGACAAAATTTGACCCTGAACACATATTACCGTATGTGTATTAAGCAATCTATTTTTCAATTGTACTTTTCCCATTACATTTTGTAAAAAGAGGCAGAGAGACACTTATATTCCTATTCTTCAATGGCTTTGGGTGTGTAGCAATACAAACTGAAATGTTAAGTGTCTATAATTGTTAACAACAAGGAATCAATGTTGATTTGAAATCATTAGTAGCTGCAAAAATACAGTACTCTATAGTTTGCTATCATTTTTTTGTGTGTCTTCCTTATTCAACTGCATAGAGGCCTCAGAGCAAAAAAATTGAAACAATAAACAAGAATGCTTAAGCAAGATCCATAAAAATGTGGTTTTGAAAAACAGACATGTCCTCGTACAAGAGCTAAGATCTTTTTATAATTCTTGGCTTTGCTGCACATATATTTATTTCACACCTCATTATGGAGCAAACATGCTGGGCCACTTGATCCACATTTCATGTTTTGTATGCTGATCACTTCCTCTTCCTGTTTAAAAGGTTTCCATATTCTCTGTTTCATCTTCCCCCTCTCCTCACCCCCATGATTGACCTGAGTCAGAAAAATAAATAAATACATTTTCAGATAGCGTCCATGCCACCAAAGACAGCACAAGGCTTAGAGAGAGCTGCTGATGCAGAATATCTGTATTTGGTAAGAATACCGGTCAAAACATCTATGCTTTCCCACAAACAGAATGTTGCAAATCCTAGATGTTTTGACCGGTATTCTTACCAAATACAGATATTCTGCATCAGCAGCTCTCTCTAAGCCTTGTGCTGTCTTTGGTGGCATGGACGCTATCTGAAAATGTATTTATTTATTTTTCTGACTCAGGTCAATCATGGGGGTGAGGAGAGGGGGAAGATGAAACAGAGAATATGGAAACCTTTTAAACAGGAAGAGGAAGTGATCAGCATACAAAACATGAAATGTGGATCAAGTGGCCCAGCATGTTTGCTCCATAATGAGGTGTGAAATAAATATATGTGCAGCAAAGCCAAGAATTATAAAAAGATCTTAGCTCTTGTACGAGGACATGTCTGTTTTTCAAAACCACATTTTTATGGATCTTGCTTAAGCATTCTTGTTTATTGTTTCAATTTTTTTGCTCTGAGGCCTCTATGCAGTTGAATAAGGAAGACACACAAAAAAATGA